>NW_021963346.1:0-115386 GCF_901765095.1 Microcaecilia unicolor
AAACTCCTCTGGCCAGGAATTTTCTGCACGCCTTCAGCTGCCTGACCACCTCCTGAAAAGGCTTGGCTTGCTCAGGGGGAAGAGCATCAACCAAGCCCGCCAACTGCCGCACATTGTTCCGCATGTGTATGCTCGTGTAGAGCTGGTAAGACTGGATCTTGGCCACGAGCATAGAAGAATGGTAGGCCTTCCTCCCAAAGGAGTCTAAGGTTCTAGGGTCTTTGCCCGGGGGCGCCGAAGCATGCTCCCTAGAACTCTTAGCCTTCTTTAGGGCCAAATCCACAACTCCAGAGTCATGAGGCAACTGAGTGCACATCAGCTCTGGGTCCCCATGGATCCGGTACTGGGACTCGATCTTCTTGGGAATGTGGGGATTACTTAATGGCTTGGTCCAGTTCGCAAGCAATGTCTTTTTCAGGACATGGTGCAAGGGAACAGTGGACGCTTCCTTAGGTGGAGAAGGATAGTCCAGGAGCTCAAACATTTCAGCCCTGGGCTCGTCCTCCACAACCACCGGGAAGGGGATGGCCGTAGACATCTCCCGGACAAAGGAAGCGAAAGACAGACTCTCAGGAGGAGAAAGCTGCCTTTCAGGAGAGGGAGTGGGATCAGAGGAAGACCCTCAGACTCCTCGTCAGAGAAATATCTGGGGTCTTCTTCGTCCTCCCACGAGGCCTCACCCTCGGTGTCAGACACAAGTTCACGGACCTGTGTCTGCAACCTCGCCCGGCTCGACTCCGTGGAGCCACGTCCACGATGGGGGCGTCGAGAGGTAGACTCCCTCGCCCGCATCGGCGAAGCTCCCTCCGCCGACGTAGTCGGGGAGCCTTCCTGGGAGGTGGCCGGCAGTCGGCACCGCACGCGGTACCGACGTCGGGGACCTCAACCTGGGCGATGGACCAGCCGGCGCCACGCTCGACGGTACCGGAGGCGCAAGCACCGCCGGTACCGGAGGGGTAGGGCGCAACAGCTCTCCCAGAATCTCTGGGAGAACGGCCCGGAGGCTCTCGTTCAGAGTGGCTGCAGAAAGAGGCTGAGAGGTCGATGCAGGCGTCGACGTCAGAACCTGTTCCGGGCGAGGAGGCTGTTCCGGGCTGTCCAGAGTGGAGCGCATCGACACCTCCTGAACAGAGGGTGAGCGGTCCTCTCGGTGCCGATGCCTGCTGGGTGCCGAACCCCTCGGCGACCCAGAGCTCTCGGTGCCGACACGGGGAGGAGACCGGTGTCGATGCTTCTTCGACTTCTTCCGAAGCATGTCACCGGAGCTCCCCGGCACCGACGAGGAGGACGTAGAATCCATCCGTCGCTTCCTCGGGGCCGAGACCGAAGAGGGTCGATCCCAGGGGGCTGTACCGCAGGAGCCCTCAGGGTAGGAGGAGACCCACCCGAAGGCTCACCGCCACCAGCAGGGGAATGGACAGCCCTCACCTGCACTCCTGACGATGCACCTCCGTCCGACGACATCAGCAGACGAAGTCTCGGTACCACCGACGTCGATGCAGTCGCCCGATGCCTCGGCGCCGATGCAGAGGTCCGATGCCTCGATGCAGTCGATGGAGCGGCAGCCAAGGAAGATGGTCCGGACGCTGACGACGTCGATGCACTCGATGCCTCCGGTGCCGATGTCGACGAAGAGCCCGAGAACAAAACGTTCCACTGGGCTAATCTCGCTACCTGAGTCCGCCTTTGTAACAGGGAACACAGACTGCAGTTCTGAGGGCGGTGCTGGGCCCCTAGACACTGAAGACACGCAGAGTGCCTATCAGTGAGCGAGATTACCCGGGCGCACTGGGTGCACTTCTTGAAGCCGCTGGAAGGCTTCGATGTCATGGGCGGAAAAATCACGCCGGCGAAATCAAAGGCCGAAATGGCGAAATTTGAAGCACCAAAATTTAAAGGGAGAAAAATCTCGACCGAGGCCAAACTAGGCCTACCCCGACAACGAAAGAAAACTTACGGGGCAAAAGCTGTGAAAATTACGGGAAGGGCAGAAAAACCCGAAAGGGTCTTCCGGAACACTTCCGGAGCGCTTCCCGAACTTTTTTAAAAGAAAACAAGGAAAAAACACGTCGAAAAGGACGCGCGAGGTCGACTCTCTGGGGCACGAACGGCGTAACACGACCGTACCGAGCGCGGACGAAAGAAGACTGCCGGCTCGAGCCGGGTTCGGGCGGGAAGACGGCCGCGCATGCGCGGTGCGCATTGGGCGCGCGAGGACTAGCAAAGGCCTTTGCTAGTAAAACTTTTTCCGATGGAGGGGGGCTGCCGAGGACGTCAACCATCAGTGAGAACAAGCAGCCTGCTTGTCCTCGGAACCCTAGTAGTGCTTTAGAAATGTTTGTTAGTAGTAGTAACAAGTTGAGTATCAAAAAGATGGTAGTAGTGACAGCAGAAGACTGACAGAAAAGACAGAGGACACAGAGATTCTCCGGAGGCAGCGGACCCTGGGAGGAACAGCCGTGTCCAAGAGCAGGTTAAAAGCCTTCTCAAATATAGTAACATGGTAAATGACGGCAGATAAAGACCTGTACGGTCCATCCAGTCTGCCCAACAAGATAAACTCATTACATGGTATATGATACTTTATATGTCTACCCGAGTTTGATTTGTCCTTGCCTTTCTCAGGGAACAGACCGTAGAAGTCTACCCAGCACTGTTCTTGTACTAAGTTCTGGAGCTAACGTCGAAGCCCCTTAAAATTTACACTCCAGCCCATCCCTATCTATTCAGTCACGATCAGGGCATAGGCCATAGAAGTCTGCCCAGCTCCCATTTTGTTTCCCAGTTACTGGCGTCGCCACCCAATCTCCGCTAAGATTCCGCGGAACCATTCTTTCTAAACAGGATTCCTTTGTGTTTATCCCACACATGTTTGAATTCCATTACCGTTTTCATCTCCACCACCTCATTCCACATCTCCACCACCCTCTCCGTTAAAAAATAGCTGCAGTGGGAATTGAACCCACTTCCCTAGGATCAAAGTCTGCTGCACTAACCACTAGGCTACTCCTCTACTCCCATTATATAAATAAGTAGGTCTTCTAAAAGGGACCTAAATCTAGAGTGGGATGGCTCTAATGACATGTCTAAAAAAAACACTGGTGCATTTCTAGGAAAATACAGGATATGTATATAACATTTTCAAAAATAGTGCCTACCAGTGAAGCTACACTACGGTGCGCCCAAAGTTTATTTTATTTATTTATTTATTGCATTTGTATCCCACATTTTCCCACCTCTTTGCAGGCTCAATGTGGCTTACATTACATCATGAATAGTGGAAATACATTAGAAATAGATATTTAGTATTGCATAAGGATCTTGGGTAACATGATAATGATAAAGCATGATAGTAGTATAACAAGCAAATATCGTAAGGCAATTCTGGATATATGTGTAGAGTTCACATTTGTTGATCTTTATGGTATACCTTGTTAAATAGATGGGTCTTCAGTAGTTTGCGGAAGTTAGTTAGTTCGTAGATCGTTTTTAAGTTGCGCGGTAGCGCGTTCCAGATTGTGTGCTCAAGTAGGAGAAGGTTGAGCGCCTGCGTTAGTTTGTATTTTAGACCTTTGCAGTTGGGAAAGTGAAGATTAAGGAATGGCGGGATGATTTTTTAGCGTTCCTGGGTGGTAGGTCTATCAGGTCTGACATGTAGGTAGGGCATCTCCGTGAATGATTTGTGAACTAGGGTGCAGATTTTGAACGTGATGCGTTCTTTAAGTGATAGCAGTGTAGCTTTTCTCGTAGGGTTTAGCACTTTCCATATTAGGTTTACCGAATATGAGTCTAGCTGCAGTGTTCTGGGCTGTCTGAAGTTTCTTGATTATTGCTCTTGCAGCCAGCATAGATGTGCGTTACCAATAGTCGATGGCCTGAGTACCACTGATTGTACCAGGTTACGGAAGACGGTCCTTGGGAAGAAAGGTCCTTACTCTTTTTTAATTTCCACATTGAGTGGAACATCTTCTTGTTGTGTTTTTCACGGATCTCAAGTGTTAGGTGACGATCAATGGTAACTCCAAGAATTTTTTAGGGTGTCAGAAATTGGAAGTTTCCAGTTTGGGTGTGTTGATGGTGGTGAATTTGTTCGTGTTATGTTGAGAGGTGAGTATAGGCATTGGGTTTTTTCTGCATTGAGTTTCAGCTGGAATGCATCCGCCCATGAATGCATGATATGTTAGCCTCTGGATTTTTCATTATCTTTTTGATAAATTATTTGTTGGTAGACATTATAGATGGAATTAAAGTTTCGGGTATTACTGAAGCTATCAAACAATATTTTGAAGTTTTTCTAGACCAATGATTATGGTTTGACCGATCACAATGTTAAGTGGCTATATTCAAATTTGAGCCTCAGTATCGTGGTAACGGTCTTTATATGAGGTCTTTTCCTCATTTTTTTCCCATATTTTATTGAAGTTTTTTTCATAACATAACATACAAAAGCAAAACATGAAATCAAACAGTATCAACCATTCATGACAAATAAGCATAGATAGAGATCAAAACAACATTATCTGTCCATGACAATACTTTTAGACAAATAACACAAAACAGAAGGTTAATTAGTGCTATGAGGTTCCTTGACAAAATAGTCTAAGCGAGCCCAAGTCTTTAGGACAGATTTTACCCTGTGATGTTTATGGGCCAGAATTGTTTCATATTTTCGTATTTCCTCCTTATTTTATATACATATCCTGTATTTTCCTAGAACTTCGCCAGTGTTGTGTTTTAGATTTATTTTCAGATTTTCATATGGTGTAATAGATCTAATCTTTTTTTGTTGTGCTGTTGAGACTAATAATATGTCTCCAGGAAGGGAATTCCATAAGGAAGGAGCTACAAAAGAAAGGTTTTGTTTTTTGTCAATGATAATGAGCTTCACATATGATGGAATCCGAAGGTGCGGATCATCAAGGGAATGAAGAACTCAAGATGGAGAGTGCACTGTACTGAAAATGACAGACAGGATGGAGTATCGGAGAAAAAGAAGTTATGTTTAAATGAAAGAATCTTGAAACGAACCACATGAAGCCATAGGTAACCAGTGATGAATGAGCAATAGAGTGATCCAATCAAAGCAATTGGCTTTGGAGGGATACGAATGGCGGGTGTGTTTGTACAGTCTGAAGACGGGGAAGAGAGTATTGAGAGGGAGTCCAACCTCCAGCGTAAACATGCTGAGGCCCAGGGATGAAACAGTAAGTGGGGACCCAATCGCCATCAATATGCTGTATCATCTTCAGTTTCAAACAAGTAGATCGATATTTTACTCATTCCAAAAGTATAAAGACTAGGGGGACACTGGAGGAAGTTTCATGGAAAAACGTTTTTAAAACAAATAGGAGGAAATATTTTTTGCACTAAGCAAAGAGTTAAGCTCGGAACTCTTTGCCGGAGGATGTGGTAACAGCGGTAGTGTATCTGGGTTTAAAAAAGGTTTGGGCAAGTTCCTGGAGGAAGAGTCCATAGTCTGCTATAGAGACAGACATGGGGAAGCAACGACTTTCCTAGGGATTGGTAGAATGAAATGGTGCTGCTAATTGGGTTTCTGCCAGGTACTTGTGACCTGGCTTGGTCACGGTTTGGAAAACAGGATACTGGGCTAGAAGGATCACTTTTCTGCCCTAGAATAGCTACTCTTATGTTCTAAGCTTCAGGCCCTTTGTAGCTGAGGAGGGTTAGCACAATTGGCTCTGTCCCAGAGCCCTCTAACACTAGTTCTGAGGCATGGCAGCCCAATGAAATTAGGACAGGTTGTCGTTGAAACGAATGTCATCCACTGATTAGAGTTCGCACTATGTGCACATAGACTTGGTTTCTATAAAACAGCGCTCAGAAATGGGAACTAGAAAAGGTCGGCACTATGCGTGCTTCAATAAAGGGCACACATCTTTTATAGAATTGCACTTGGCTCCAGACTTACGCCTGCTGAAACCTGGTGTCAATGCTGGCATCCAAGTTGGGCACATTGACCCCCATTATTCAGTAACAATGCGTGCAACTTTTCAGAATGTCCCTGACTCGCCTACGCCCCCCTCCCTATGGTCACACTCCCTTTTGAGTTGCACGCTATGGGATTTGGGCACCCTGCGTTATAGAGTAGCGTGCAGCCAGGACACACACGCAAATGCCAATTATCACTAACTTGTTAGCATCCAATTATTGCTCGTTAATGTCTCATTAGCCAATTAAGATGTCCATGGGATGGGTGCACTCTAAAGAATGCATGATTTTTGTACATAGTGCATTCTCTTTCCCAATGAAATGTATACACACTACGGCATTCTGTCGGGAAAGAGAAAGTACTATGTACAAATAGCAGTCACTCTTTAAGGAGAGCACGAATTATGCGTGCATAGTGTACATTTTTAATAGCATTCATTTCCACAGGGGGGGAAAAATTAAGAAACGAATATGAAATGAAACTTTGTGGTTGCCCATTCCTAACTACAGAGCTCAAACCAAAGAAAGATATTTGCCTGCAGCAGCTAAAAGGACCCTCTGAAATCAGAGTGGAGTCCATTCCCCAGTCTGAGGCCAGTGGAATCTCCGACTTCACAGGAGATCCTTATCAATAACAGAAGAGAAATGATACAACTCTCCCCCAGTGGCAACACTATCATTAGGTCACCTGAAGCGGCATCTCCACACCCTCCCTTCCTTAAACCCCTTCCTCAAACTTGCCTTTTCTTTTCTTGTTTTTTTTTTAAAGGCGGGTAGCAACAATGGCAGCAGCTGATTCCATAGGTTGCCTGACGGTCGGTCCCGGCCCCTTTTCTCGACTGCAGTCTGCCTCTCTGATTTAACTTCCTGCTTCCTCAGAGGCAGGCCGCAGTAGAGAGAAGGGGCCGGAGCCAGCGGCTACGTAGCCTATGGGAATCGCTGCCACCACCTCCGCCTTTTGAAAATCAAGAAAAGGGAAGAAAGGGGTTGGGGAAGGAAGGGGGAGATGTCAGATCGTGGCGGGGGTTGGCGGAGGAGGAGCCGGGGTGGCAGCTCATTCCTCTCCTCAGGCGGCAGGACTGTACTACTACTACTTATCATTTATATAGCGCTACTAGACGTACACAGCGCTGTACACTTGAACATGACTAAGGAGGCTAGGGCTTTTCAGCTTGGAGAAGAAACAGCTGAGGGGAGACATGATAGAGGTATATAAAATAATGAGTGGAGTGGAACAGGTGGATGTGAAGCATCTGTTCACGCTTTCCAAAAATTCTAAGACTAGGGGGCATGCGATGAAACTACAGTGTAGTAAATTTAAAACAAATAGGAGAAAACGTTTCTTCACCCAACGCGTAATTAAACTCTGGAATTCGTTGCCGGAGAACGTAGTGAAGGCGGTTAGCTTAGCAGAGTTTAAAAAGGGGTTGGACGGTTTCCTAAAGGACAAGTCCATAAACCACTACTAAATGGACTTGGGAAAAATCCACAATTTCACAAATAACATGTATACAATGTTTTGTATGTTTGGGAAGCTTGCCAGGTGCCCTTGAAATGGATTGGCCGCTGTCGGGGACAGGATGCTGGGCTCGATGGACCCTTGGTCTTTTCCCAGTATGGCATTACTTATGTGCTTATGAAGAGACAGTCCCTGCTCGACAGAGCTTACAATCTAATTAGGACAGACAAACAGGACAAACAAGAGATAAGGGAATATTAAAGTGAGGATGATAAAATAAGGGTCTGAACACGTGAATAAGGGTTAGAAGTTAAAAAGCAGCATCAAAAAGGTGGGCTTTTAGTTTAGATTTGAAGACGGCCAGAGATGGAGCTTGACATACCGGCTCAGGAAGTCTATTTCAGGCATATGGTGACCTGTAGATGGTCTTGGGTCGCCCTGCTCTCACGCAGATTTGGGAGGAGAAAGTGAGGGGGGGGGGGGAGATCTCCTTGAAGTGCTGCATGACTACAACTCAGATTCAAAAGAGGACATTAGTGCAGTATTTCAGAGAACGGCACGTCATGCAGCAGCAGTTCCCCTGCAATGATTACAGATGTTCCTGAGCTGCTTTAAGCAGAATCCTCACCGATTCCTCTGGGAGCAAGAGAATCACATATTATCTCAGCAGATCTGAGAGGTCCATACTGCACAACCAATCAGGGTTATTTTTGATCATTGTCTTTCATTTGAAAATTATGTATGTTCTATTGTAATCTGGTTAGGATTGTACATCAAGGGAAAGGGAAATGGGACTTGATATACCGCCTTTCTGAGGTTTTTTGCAAACTACATTCAAAGCGGTTTACATAAATGCAGGTACTTATTTTTGTACCAGGGGCAATGGAGGGTTAAGTGACTTGCCCAGAGTCACAAGGAGCTGCAGTAGGAACCGAACTCAGTTCCCCAGGATCAAAGTCCACTGCACTAACCACTAGGCTACTCCTCCACTAGCAACAGTCCATGTAGAAGCCTGCCCTTGCAGATCAGCAGTGCGGCTGCGCAGGCTTCTGTTTCTGTGACTCACAGAAACAGAAGCCCTGCGCGGCCGCTTTGCTGATCTGCAAGGGCAGGCTTCTACATGGAATGTTGCTAGTGGAATAGCAACATTAACATTCCATGTAGAATCTCCAATAGTAGCAACATTCCATCTAAAATCTCCAATACCACCTTTCTGAGGTTTTTGCAACTACATTCAAAGCGGTTTACATATATCCAGGTACTTATTTTGTGCCGGGGCAATGGAGGGTTAAGTGACTTGCCCAGAGTCACAAGGAGCTGCAGTGGGAATTGAACCCAGTTCCCCAAGATCAAGTCCACTGCACTAACCACTAGGCTACTCCTCCAAGCGGAACATACACTTTTTAAATAAATAAACTTTTTACTGTCAGACAGGAAATAGTAATAACAAATGTTCGATTAACGAAGCTTGGCACTTTGTTGTTAATAAAATGATCTTTTATTTCAAACCAGCTGGAGGGACTAGAATATATTTTCTTTGCCTGACATAGCACAAGGCTTCCATGAGGCAATGCTTATCTGTGACCTGTATGACGATGGTGTCCAGTGTCTGGCTGCAAGCTGTCCTCTCTGTCTCTGCTCTTCTTTGGTACATCTCCTTGGGGTAGCCCTTTTTCCACGTCATCTGGCATTCAGCATAGGGACGTTCTGGGAAGCTTATCAAGTGTCAAATGGATTCGCATGCCCCATGTCCAACAATGCCATGACACACTGCGCCACGCTGAACACTGGAGTTTGAGCAAGGCCTAGTGGTTAGAGCACTGGTCTTGGAATGCCCTCCCGCGGGAGGTGGTGGACATGAAAACGGTAACAGAATTCAAACATGCGTGGGATAGGCATAAAGGAATCCTGTGCAGAAGGAATGGATCCACAGAAGCTTAGCTGAAATTGGGTGGCGGGGGAAGAGGGGTTGGTGGTTGAGAGGCTAGGATAGGAGAGGGCAGACTTATACGGGGTCTGTGCCGGAGCCGGTGGTTGGGAGGCGGGAAATACTGCTGGACAGACTTATACGGTCTGTGCCCTGAAAAAGACAGGTACAAATCAAGGTAAGGTATACACATATGAGTTTATCGTGGGCAGACTAGATGGACCGTGCAGGTCTTTTTCTGCCGTCATCTACTATGTTACTATGTAATCCAGAGGTGGCTGGTTCAACTCCTGCTCCTTGTGATCTTGGGCAAGTCACTTAACCCTCCATTGCCTCAGGTACAAACTTAGATTGTGAGCCCTCCTGGGACAGAGAAATATCCAGAGTACCTGAATGTAACTCGCCTTGAGCTACTACTGAAAAAGGTGTGAGCAAAATGGAAATAAAATAACAAAAATAAAAAGGCAGGAATGTCTACATCAGGGTTACAGTTCCTGAAGTTATGGATATCATCGGTGATATAAGTATTTTATAGTTTTAAATTTCAACTAGCAGAGACCTGCAAAACATTTGCATCAAAACAATTTTTGAGACAGTGCTCCGTAAATAGACTTTTTAGATAGTCTTTTGCCAAGGATTTTAACAAATCAGACCATCAGCAAAGCATCCAAATTGGTAGGAAAGGGAGGTGTCCCTTCCTTGGCCTCCCCTTACCCACACTTCTCTTTCCTTTCTTCCAGCTCCTACCCCCCCCCCCTCCCCCGATGCTCTCTCTCACCATCAAGCTTTTGATTCTATCAAATACACATCCACCTCTGGCACCAATTCCTCCCCCCCCGCCCCCCCCCCCCCCCCCAACACACACACAGTCTCTCCCCTCTGTGTACTTCCAAAGAAGCTACAGTCCTCCCTTAGAATATCCCTAACCACACCCTCTCCAAAGGAAATTCCATGATGTGACAACCCAACAGCGAGCCTTGTCAGGACTAGCAGAATACTCCGGAAGCAGGGGCGTAGCCAGACACCCAATTTTGGATGGGCCTGGGCCCAAGTTGGGTGGGCAGAAAAACCCCACCCATCCCACAGGTGATTTGGTCTCTCTTTCTCTCGCCTGCATGCCATATGGTCTCTCAAATATCCCCCCTCTCCTGCACACCTTCTATATAGCAGATTTTCACCGGCAGTAAGCAGCAACTAATACACAGTACTCATGTTGGCCCCACATCCTTCCCACTGATGCAGCTTCCTCTTTCTGCATAGGCGGGAATACGTCAGAGGGGAAGGCTTTGGGGTCGGTGTGAGCAGTATGTATCAGTCGCAGCTTCTTGCAGGAGAAGATCTACTATTTGTACGGTATGCAGGAGGATAGCTGTTGGGAGTTTTCAGCTTGTGAATCTCTGCCAGCCACATCATAGATGTGCTGCTACTGGTGGGCCTGGGCCCACCCAAGCCCACCCTTGGCTACGCCACTGTCTGGAAGTCACTCCTTGAAAGGCTTCACTTAACACAGGACTCAACTTCAGGAAGCAGGTGACAGGCTGACACTTCTCCCAAGCCTTTAATGGAAGAGGCGAGTTTGCTAGCAACACACAGGGACCAACACTAACACCGACTGCACTTAACTGCAGCCAGATTTGCTTAAGCCACAAGTTGGGCTCCCTTATCTTCTTTCATAACTCCTGTTTGCTCTCTTCTTATCCGTCTGGATGTTCTCAATGGATTGTATGAACCGTCTCTATTATCTTTACTGATTTGTGAACCATCTTGCTGTGGATCCATGAAATGGTGGTATAATAAAACTTAATAAATCATAAACCAATTTCTGCTTACCCCCCTGCACTGTATACTACGTATAACGTGTATTGTGGTGACATTGGAAGTACCACACTGTGTTATTGTGTACTATTATTCAATGTTTGTGTTGTGGTAAATCGCTTATTTGTCTACGTCCAGGCTGGGTGACAGGGCCGTGCCTAGGGTCTCTGGTGCCACCCCTGCAGACTATCAGTTGGCTCGCCCCCCCCCCCCCCCCCCCCCCCCACCCCCCCCCCCCCCCCCCCCCCCCCCCCCCCCCCCCGGTGTGGCACAAGATGCAAAGGAAATAGAAGCTGAAAGATGGAGTGCATCTTTGTGGGATTGCTCAACAAATAGATCACAAATAATTTTTTATGATTTTTAACCGTGAAAATGATCGCTCACCACTTGCCACACTGACAGGAATTGTCAGCAATATTCTTAGAAACAAATTGCTATACATTGCATAATAAGATAGCAGATGTAAAATTCTCAAAGTGGACATATTCCAAACGTTTAAAATGAAAATAAAATGATTTTTTTTTCTACCTTTGTTGTCTGGTGACTTTCTTTTTCCGATCATGCTGGCCCAGTATCTGATTCTACTGTTATCTGTCCTCTTAACTCCGTTTCCAGGGCTTCCTTTCCATTTATTTCTTTTCTTTCCTCCTTCATTTCTTGCTCTATATCCATTTCCAGCAATTTCTCCTCTCTCCCTGGGTCCTGCCTCCCATCCCATCCATGTCCCTCTCTGCCCTTCCCTCCTCCATCCATAGCCAGCAATTTTCCTCTCTCCCCTCCCCTCCATTTCCAGCAATTTCTTCTCTCCCTGGGCCCTGCCTCCCATCCCATCCATGTCCCTCTCTGCCCTTCCATACTGAAATAAGCAAAAAAGGACCTGCATTCATAGATGTACAAAAGGCTTGCAAACATAACCCAGCCTTTCATGGACAGCAACAACTTGCTTTCCTAGTTTTATTTGCTAAAAAATGCGATTCAAGCAATAAGGATTATTATTATTGTTATTTAGAATTGCAGCTCACAGCAAACCTGGAAGATTGTTAAATGCACTTTATTTGTGTGTGCAGGGTTTGTGTGTGTGTGATCATTTTTATTGGTTATTGTCCTTCCCCATAAAGTTTTAAACAATCCTCTGGACTGTCAACAACAAAGCAATAATACATAGCTTTAGAGAACTATTCCTTTTTTTCATGATTAAAGAAATCTTAATAATGCAACCTCAGTGCATTTTTCTTTCTTATTATTTTAACTGCTTCAGACACACAGGTCTCATTTTAAACTTTCTGTGCAAAACTACAATAGATAAAACACAAGCATACCTTTAAAACAAGTCTTTATGTCTAATGTTGTTGTTTTTTTATTCAATAATCTAGCAGTTTGTGCAAAGTGGACAGACCCGAGTCTTCTTTCTCTTCCCTAACTAAAGGTACTTTTACAAGCTAATTGCTTAAGCGAAAGGGACTTTTACCTCCGGTCGCAGCAGCGTCAGTGAAAGCACTGCCGACGTGTCCCTTCCCTTCGCCCTCGTTGGTTCTCTGTGTCCCGCCTTCTTCTGACGTCAGAAGAAGGCGGGACACTGAGGGAACCAATGAGCGCGAAGGGAAGGGAGACGTGGACAGTGCTTTCACTGACGCTGCTGCGACCGTAGCCTCGAAGGTAAAAGGTTTAAAGGCCTCGGCGGTGCGAAGCTCAGGTAAGCGGCGAGGGTAAGCACCGTGGCGGCGCCCTAAAGAGGTCAACGCCCCCCTGCGGTGCTTACCCCGCTTACCGTATCGGCACGGCCCTGCTGGGTGAATATTTTCAAAAAAGGCAGCAAATACAGCCTAATAAATGCATACTGTAGCAATCTCTTCTAACCTTTTCCTTGGCTGATTTCCCTCCCCCCCCCCCCCCCACCCCCACAGGTTGATTCTCTCTTTCACATTCTCCAACATCACCACCTATATCTGTACAGCTCTCAGACCCCTCTCAGGACATCACCCTATACTATTCTGTAATACACCATGGCCAACGTCATGATTCTCATCTCTACAAACAAACAAACCCTACTACCACCATGATACCAAGTTTGCCAGTAGCATCGCCAACTGCTAACACACCCAGCGTGGCCTATCATTGTTGGTCATGGGCGTAGTTTGGGGGGGGGGGGCAAAGAATGGAGCATATTAGCATATTCATTTGCATATATATATATATATATATATATATATATATATATATATATATATATATATATATATATATGCAAATGAATATGCTAATATGGAGGAAGGAAGGAAGGAAGGGAGAAAGAGCTGGGGGGTTTTGGGAATAACCATAATGAATATGCATAGTCCGCAATAACTGAGCTCTATAAATCTTTAGGGGTTACCCTATATATTCAAATATCTAACGATTAAGTAACCAGTATGATCTATTTATAGCAAAGATATATTTATTTTATTATGCTCATATCCCTATTCTTGATAACACAAAACATACTTCAATTTAGCATATCCTGCTTCTACTTCTAACACCAATCAAGTAGAAGCAGGATATGCTAAATTGAAGTATGTTTTGTGTTATCAAGAATAGGGATATGAGCATAATAAAATAAATATATCTTTGCTATAAATAGATCATAGTGGGTTACTTAATCGTTAGATAATGAATATGTATGAGATATCAAGCCATCTCTTTCTCCCTCCCTTCCTTCTTTCCTCCTTACCCAGCATTCCCTCTTCCTCTCCAGTAGTATTTCCCCACCCCCTTTCCCATACCATTCCAGTGTTGACCTTAGAAATGCATAAGCTCTATATGTAGATCCTTCAAGAGGTAGTGTGTCATGATTTAGGCTCTAAAACCCTTTCTGATGTTTTGGTGCCACCTCAGTAAGGCCAACACACAATCTCTCCACTGCAAAACACTATACACAAACTTGTGCAAAAACACACTCACAACCTTACCAAACCATAACAGCACTAATTCCAAGGACAGGACGAGCTACAACCTTATGCGTGAAAAGGCAGAACTGTAATTACACCAGGCTCTAAAACACCAATACACTACCTCGTGAAAAAACAAAAAGGGCTGCAGATACTACACGCTAGCAGAATACTGCACCTTGATCACACATGAAAAACACATGACACAACAGACATGACACAAGGAACTAAAAATCAAAAAATATGAAGGCAAAATACTGAACTGGAAAGTTACCTCAAAAAGTCAGACTCGGCATACAGCAATACTAGAGAAATTGAAACTTAAATGCAAAATATCACAGATGCACATTTCCAAAAGCTGACATATTCCAATTAATAAATTCTGAATAAAATACTTTTTTCTACCTTTGTTGTCTGATCATTTAGTTTTTCTATTCGCTTTGGTCCCAGTGTCTTCTGTTTTATGCAGTGTCTTCTTTCCATTTAATACTTTTCCTCTCACATAGTAACATAGTAGATGACGGCAGAAAAAGACCTGCACGGTCCATCCAGTCTGCCCAACAAGATAAACTCATATGTGCTACTTTTTGTGTATACCTTACCTTGATTTGTACCTGTCCTTTTCAGGGCACAGACCGTATAAGTCTGCCCAGCACTATCCCCGCCTCCCAACCACCATTCCCGCCTCCCACCACCATGTCCACCATCCTTCTGTGTCCTTATGCGTCCTGTCTACTATCTGTAGCCCTGTCCCTATCCTTCCTCCAGTTTTAGCATCTGCCCTCAAAGTGTTTCGATCCAGTCCTTAAATTCAGCAGTTTCCCCTCCATATCCAGCATTTCTCCTCACTCCCCTCCCCTCCATCCGTGTGCCAGGTGGGCCTGGGTGGGGAGGGGGAACACTTGGTGCCCACCCACTTCTTGCCTAGGCCCACCCAAAATCTGTTGTCTGGCTTTGCCCCTGCCATGTGCATCTATTTCCTGCCCTTCCCTCCCCTCCATCCATGTCCAGCAATTCTCCTCTCTCCCCTGCCCTTCCCTCCATCCATCCATGTCCAGCAATTCTCCTCTCTCCCCTGCCCTTCCCTCCATCCATCCATGTCTAGCAACTCTCCATGCTGCCCTGCCCTCTCCTCCATCCATTCATCCATCCGTCCATATCCAGCAAATTTCCTCTCTCCCCTTTCCCCTCCATCCATCCATGTCCAGCAATTCTCCTCTCTCCCCTGTCCCCTCCATCAAACCCTGTTGTCCAGCAATTCTCCTCTCTCCCCTGCCCATCCTGTTTCTTTCCATCCCCTTCCCCCTCTCTCTCCCCCTTCACAGCATCTCCCATCTCTCTCTCTTTCTCGCTCTCATTCCTTTCCACCGTGTTCTCTTCCCCCTTCCATTCAGCATCTCCCCCCCTCTCTCTCCCCATTGCAGGATCTTCCATCTCTCTCATTTCTTTCCATCCAACGTCTCCCCTTCATCCCTCCATCGAACATCTCTGCCTCACCCCTCTATCGATGCCCTCCATCACTACCCTTCCTTGCCTCACCTGTCCTCTCACTCAGGCTGCCAGGAAGGAGGTGCTAAAGTTGCTCCCACCAGTGCAGCCATTTTTCATCACTCATTCTGCCTGCTCCTCCTTACTGGCATTCCTGCTCCAGCGCAGTCACTGCAGTGTCATGAACCTGCGGACCAACACTACAGCTTGACATGCACGTGAACATGTTCAAATCTGAACAAACACTGCCTTAGCGTGGTAATAGAAGTTGCCGACACCTTGTGGCAAATGCTAGCTCATGTTTCCTGGACAGAAAAAAAGTAAGCATTACTTTAACAGACTCATCCCTTCCCTCCCATCAATAATGGTCAGGGATTACATGAGCTTCTCCTGCCTTGGAACACCTTGTTTAGCTAAATTTTTCACGTTCCCATCTCCCTTGGCTTCCTTTAGGATTAGTCCATCACCGACCTTATTATTCAGCTATGATTATACGTTAACTGGTAACAGTGTAATATCAGACATAATCTTATGGCCATTAAGTGAATTGGCATGAGAGAGAGAGCATATTATCAACACAGAGAAAAAGAAAAAAACAAGATCGCACAGCGGATGTCTGTGACCACTGTGTCTGCATCAACCTCACTTTAATAAACTTGCAAATATCTGTGTTTTAGAAGGTGACAATTTATCATGTATTTTAAGCATTACAGAAACCTAGCCCATTAAGTTAATTACAAAGGCTAGCATGATCAATATCCCACCTTTCTGCCAGCCCTCTCAATACCTCAGAATATTGTCTAAATGTCTTTGTTCTGATTGCTATTTCAAATGTGGATTTCTTTGGGGTCAGAAGAGAATGATCGGTGCATATGGAGGGCAGACATGAAACATTAGCGTACACAGGCTAAGTCATGACAAATTCTTTTACATTTCTTTCAAAGGGGTGGAAAACAGATTGCTACACTGGCTAACCACTCAAAGAACGCATCACGTTCAAAATATGTACCCTAGTTCACAAAATCATTCACGGAGATGCCCCAGCCTACACGTCACACCTGATAGACCTACCACCCAGGAACGCTACAAAATCATCTCGCACATTCCTCAATCTTCACTTTCCCAACTGCAAAGGTCTAAAGTACAAATTAATGCATGCGTCAACCTTTTCCTACTTGAGCACACAATTCTGGAACGCGCTGCCGCGCAATTTAAAAACGATCCACGAACTAACTTCCGCAAACTACTGAAGACTCATCTCTTTAACAAGGTATGCCACAAAGATCAACAAATGTGAACTCCTACACATATATCCAGAATAGCCCTATGATTTTTGCTTACTATGCTACTACCATGCTCTATCATTATCATGTTACCCAAGATCCTGCAATACTAAATATCCATTTTCTTATGTATTTCCACTATTCATGATGTAATGTAAGCCACGTTGAGCCTGCAAAGAGATGGGAAAATGTGGGATACAAATGCAATAAATAAATTGCTTGAAAACTCAGTCACTGATAATCGTATTGCCACAGTACCCTACACTAGCAAAATACATTTTTCTAAGGAGCACATCACCAGCATCAGTTTACCATGAATTTCCAACACAGCTTACATGTTAGAACAGACAGGAAGACAACAAATAAGACACAGGCTGGAACCATCTCCTGTACAAATTTTTTGCTCTACCAAGACCTATCCGTACCATTCACGGCCTTTTGCCCTTCAGAAAAGCACTGAAGACCCATCTCTTCAAGATAGCCTACCCTAACGATCCAACTTAACCAAAACTTGTCCACATGATTCTTATAATAGTTATACATTGACCATGTTTCTCACTATCCTTTTGCCATCCCATATCCATTCCTTTCCATCCTTCTACGCCTACCTCTCAACGCTCATTTCCTTCCGAACCCAATTCCTCCTACGTTTACTTACTTATCCGTTAACCCCAGTAGTTTTGCGTTTACCACAAACTGTATATTCTTCTTACGACTCTGTAATTCTTTATATTCTTACCATGTAAGCCGCATTGAGCCTGCCATGTGTGGGAAAGCGCGGGGTACAAATGTAATAAATAATAATAATAATAAAATCAAGCCACATAAAGGCAACTCTGTAAAGGCTTCCTAAATTATAGTAACATGCAAAATATTTAGAGAATACTAGCACATGCATGCATGATTGACATCAATAACTGGACGTGATGCACATTGGGAAGAATAATCTGAATCATAGTTACCTGATGCTAGGGTCCACTCAGGAAAAAGATCTAGGTGTCATTGTAGACAATACACTGAAAACTTCTGCCCAGTGTGCGGCGGTGGACAAAAAAAGCAAACAGGATGCTAGGAATTATTAGGAAACGGATGGTGAATGAGACCGAAAAGACTATAATGCCCTTGTATCGCTCCATGGTGCATCCGTACCTTGAGTATTGCGTTCAGTTCTGGTCGCCGTATCTCAAAAAAGATATAGCGGAATTAGAAAAGGTTCAAAGAAGAAAGACCAAAATGACAAAGGGGATGGAACTCCTCTCGTATGATGAAAGGTTAAAGAGGTTAGGGTTCTTCAGCTTGGGGAAAAAAAAAAAAAAAAAAAAAAAAAAAAAGAGTCTGTTGGGGAGAGATACGATTGAGGGCTACAAAATCCTGGGTGGTGTAGAAAGGGTAAAAGTGAATCAATTTTTCACTCATTCAAAAGTGCAAAGACCAAGAGACACTCAATGAAATTACATGGAAATGCTTTTAAAACAAATAGGAGGAAATATTTTTCACTCAAAGAATAGTTAAGCTCTGGAATTCATTACCAGAGGATTTGGTAATGGCGGTTAGCATATCCGGGTTTAAAAAAAAAGGTTGTTCCTGGAGGAGAAGTCCATACTATGTTATTGAGATGGACAGGAAGGAAGCCACTGCTTACCTTGGGATTGGTAGCATGGGATGTTGCTACTATTTGAGTTTCTAAAAAACTAACAGGGAAATAGAAATACTCCACAATAATACATCAGAAAGGAACAAAAAGTATTAAAAACTGAACAGCCAAGATTAAATGGCACACATATTCCTTCAATAATTACTATATTCGCTCCACAAAAAAGGAATTATTTTAATTTGCATAAATTTATATCTATAGACCATTCGAGCTAGAACAGAGGCAACATAAAACCGTTTAACTGGCTATGAGATCTCTATTGGGATTTCTTCCAGGTACTTGTGACCTGGATTGGCCACTGCTGGAAACAGGATACTAGGCTAGACGGAGCAGTGGTCTGGGTGCTATTTTATAAACAATGCGCCTAAATCACTTAAAGATCCTTTTACTAAGCCACGGTAAACACCAACACGTGCTTACCACAGCAAAAAAGGGTTTACAGCATGGCACACTCAGGCATCCCACGGCAAGCACAACCCACACACTAAAAAAATAACATTTTATTTTTAGCGCTGGGGGCGGGTTCAGGGGTGGAGAGTGGGCATATTCTGTGCTAATCGAGAGCCCTCACCACTTACAAAATAGGTGTCATAAGTGCTGACGCGCTAATGGTCATAGAAAACTTAGTGTGTGGCATTAATACTGGAAACAGAAAAAAGAAATTAAAAAACAACAACAAGGCAGTTGGTCCGCCAAATCCAATATGGAAAATAAAACAGTGAGGCAGACCTCATAAAAAAACAATGTCTTTATTAGTAGATTAAAAGCGCCCAGATATTCAACGTAAAAATACCCGACATGGCTTGGCTATTTTTGAAGTTTTAAATCAGATGTTGGCCTACTGCCCCTGACACAGCCATTTTTATACTGGCAAAACATGGCGATGTCAGGCATTTTATGCTGAATATTTGGGAGCTTTTAATCTACTAACAATGATGTTGGTTTTTTGTAAGGTCTGTCTCATTGTTTTACCTTCCAACAGAAAAAAAAATCTGCCATTTTACCCCAGGGGCGTAGCCGGACTTCGGTGGGAGGGGGGGTCCAGAGCCTGAGGTGAGGGGGCACATTTTAGCTTCCCCCCACTGCCACCACCAACAACTTTGACCCCCCCTGCCAACAACCCTCTCGACACCCCTCCCGCCGCCACCACCACCACCAACTTTGACCCCCCCCCCACCAACGACCCTCTTGACCCCCCTCCCGCCGCCAACCCTCTCCCGCTGCCGTCGCCTACCTTTGCTAGCGGGGGACCCCAACCCCCGCCAAACGAGGTCCTCTTCTTCCGGCGCAAGGCTTCGTTCTGTTTCTGTGGGACTGACGTCCTGCACGTGTATTTGCCCCTGACGCAAACACGGCCTGTGTCAGGCACTGTTGGTTCTTTCATGTCCTCCCAGTTCAGGGCCATCCATAATTTTAAATGTTGACTTGGACAGAGTGGTGGGTGGGAAGAGGATGTGGATGGGACCCGATTGGTGCTCTGGAGTTAGATATGGTCCAAAGGACCTGTGGGAGATTGAGGGTACTAATTTAACTGCCAAATCGAAGAGGAGGCATAAAAGTCTGTTGGGGGAGGGAAGCCACTTTCTGAGGGACAACTTTTTTTTTTAAAGAGCAGATGGGATGAACGAGGATCATGGCAGGGACATTTGGAAAAACACCCATGGTCTTTTTTTTGGTGTACTGGTTTTCCAAAGATTTCCAGTACTCCACACACGCACACAGGTCAGAATGGAAGAGCACACACCCAGCAACCATGCTCACAAAATGTTTGCTTCCTTTATTGCAAACATAGACCACACTAAACACATCGATTTTCAGGCTGAAAGCTTGTGCACGAAATGCTTTTCACGTGCACATGGGCCAGCAAAAACTAGAGAGAACACTGATTTCAAAATATAGCAATTTACTGGAACCGGCAGGCAGTGTGAGAAAATCATAAGCAGCAGTTGAGCTGAAAAAAACAAACAAACCAGGATTACAAAATTCTGGACATGAAACCCTTGTATCCACGTCGCCTCCGTTATGTTATTTGTCAGAACAAGGCCGCAGCACCAGTCCTGCTCTCTGCTGCACTCAATGCATCAGTCATGCCCTCCGACAATCACACACGCTAACTTTTTTGGTCTTCTGTTATTGGCATGATAATTTATATTCTGATATTATGCTTGGCATAAGGTAAAGTAGAAACAGCTGAGAAGGTGCTATTGCATCTCATCTGTTCAGAGGCAGTTACATTTTATGAGCCACAGCTATAAAATACATCTGCAGATGGTTTGCCAGAATGTTTTACCTTTCAATCTTGTTCACTCCTATTTCATTATAGTGGAAAAGCACAAGGCAAAAGTTCCCAACTTTCAGAAGCACAAGTTTGATCAGCTACAATACTGTCTGTCAGGTTAACATTCAGCTGCTGTGATCAGCATTTTTTTTTTTTTAGATTACCAGCCATGGCAGCCAAATAATCTGGAAATTCAGTGCTGGTAATGGATAATAGCCAGTCTTGAATATCTGGATAAAACAGACAGAGGCAGAATTATCCGGACAGCAGCAATATTCTGCCTACTATCCAGATAACTCAGTATCTTGCAGTTAACCTTGACATACCAGCACACCTGGAAGTCTCTTTCTTTTCTGATATTTTCTTTATTGAATACTAGTAAAAGAAGCCCGTTTCAGAGCAAATGAAATGGGCGCTAGCAAGGTTTTCGTCGCCAACTGCCCCCCCTCCCTCCCTGGCCAACCCCTTCGTTGTTCTGCCATTGCTCCGCCCCCAACGTCATGACGTTTGACGCGAGGGCGGGGCCCGGAGCGATTTCCCACCCCACCCCCGCCTCCCTCCCTGCCAACCCCTTTGTTGTTCTGCCATTGCTCCGTCCTCAAGGGTGGGGCCCGGAGCGATTTCCCACCCCCCCCCCGCCTCCCGCCTCCCTCCCTGCCAACCCCTTCGTTGTTCTGCCATTGCTCCGCCCTCGAGGGTGGGGCCCCGAGCGATTTTGGTGGCTTCACCACCACAAACCTTCGAACCTTTTTGAAGGAAGTCAGAGCTTGGCTTCACTGACGTCAGTGTCCTCAGAACGTTGAGGGTGAGTTTTATTATAGTAGATACTCACAGTCAGCAGCTCAGAAGGATTGCCTCATGGCACAGAGACTTCGTGATTCTGACAGTTGCTTCAGTAGATGGAGACAGAAATCTGAGAAACCCAGCTTTGCTAAACAGGTGAAAAAACACAGCTGGGTTTACAGGAGAGGATCAGAGCTGGTCTGCTGGAAATGTTGTATCTTAACATAAAGATATGTCCAAGGTACATAAGTACATAAGTAATGCCACACTGGGAAAAGACCAAGGGTCCATCGAGCCCAGCATCCTGTCCATGACAGCGGCCAATCCAGGTCAAGGGCACCTGCTGAGCTTCCCAAACATACAAACATTCTATACATGTTATTCCTGGAATTGTGGATTTTCCCCTAGTCCATTTAGTAGTGGTTTATGGACTTGTCCTTTAGGAAACTGTCTAACCCCTTTTAAAACTCTGCCAAGCTAACCGCCTTCACCATGTTCTCCGGCAACGAATTCCAGAGTTTAATTACGCGCTGGGTGAAGAAACATTTTCTCCGATTTGTTTTAAATTTACTACACTGTAGTTTCACCGCATGCCCCCTAGTCCTAGTATTTTTGGAAAGCGTGAACAGACGCTTCACATCCACCTGTTCCACTCCACTCATTTTATATACCTCTATCATGACTCCCCTTAGCCGTCTCTTCTCCAAGCCTCCTTAGTCTTTCTTCATAGGGAAGTGGTCCCATCCCCGCTATCACTTTAGTCGCTCTTCGCTGCACCTTTTCCAGTTCCACTATATCTTTCTTGAGATGCAGTGACCAGAATTGAACACAATACTCAAGGTGCGGTCACACCATGGAGCGATATAACAGCATTATAACATCCTCACACCTGTTTTCCATACCTTTCCTAATAATACCCAACATTCTATTCGCTTTCCAAGCCGCAGCAGCACACTGAGCAGAAGGTTTCAGTGTATTATCGACGACGACACCCAGATCCCTTTCTTGGTCCGTAACTCCTAACGTGGAACCTTGCATAACGTAGCTATAATTTGGGTTCTTTTTTCCCACATGCATCACCTTGCACTTGCTCACATTAAATGTCATCTGCCATTTAGCCACCCAGTCTCCTAGTCTCGTGAGGTCCTTCTGTAATTTTTCACAATCCTGTCGCGAGTTAACGACTTTGAATAACAAGTTCTCTTCAGAGCGTTTAACAGGACATGAGCTGACTAAAAAATAGAGACAGAATCATAGAGAGGGAGAAAGAGAGAGGGCCAGGAAGTAGGGCATCCACAAGCCCAGAGGAGAAGGTAAAGACCAATAGAAACAGAGCTTGTCAATGTGGTGGCAAGCGTGGTTGCATTACCATAAACTACACTACACACAATGCCTACCTCACATGACCTAGCAGTGAAATAATAACAAATATTAACCCATTCCAGGGTTCCACTGTAACTTAGGCAAGGCTGTCAAAAGACAGAACATTGGCCACCCTCCAATCTTCCGGTACCACGCTCGATTTTAAGGATAAATTACATATTACTAACAATAGCTCCGCAAGCTCATTTTTCAGTTCTATCAATACTCTGGGATGAATATCATCCAGTCCAGGAGATTTGCTACTTGGAGCAAAACCAAAAACAGAGACCGTGCTGCATGCTTTGGGACTCAAGCAAGGAGGTTAGATAACAAGAGATAGTATGACGTCAAAAAGTTGCCATTTTCGCTCACCCAAAACAATAGCAAATGCAATTGAAAACACTTGCAAACATTTATTAGAAATAATGGACTGCTTATGCGTGGCCCATCCGCAAAAAGTCAAAAGCTGTCCCAGTTGGATAGGCAATGCCTTAAAAGGTGGCGGACAAAAGATTTTTATTTTTTTTATATATTTGACGGCTTTTTAATTTATTTGAAAGCTTCCCATATGTAGATATAAATATCATGAAATAAAAATTTGAATATCACTGAAACAGCTTTAAAATTATTGTAACTGGTAGAAACAGCAGTTATAAACTCTGAATTTTGTGCTCATTTTTCTACACTGTTCTACACAATACAGGTGGCCAAATTTCAGTGAGGATATCTTGTTTCCTAATGGGTTCATCTTAACTGTTGTTGTAGTCTGCCTTGGAAAGCCTAGTGTTACAAAGATGATGGATTATATTGAAATTAAATGGAAGTAAAATTAAATTCTCCTTTCACTGAGGCACATGGAATCACATCTTTATCTTTTTTGTAGAAGTTTACCTTTTAGATACACAAATGGATTATTGTTTTGAACATGTTTCAGGAGCAAGTGGTTTTATAAGTCAAAGTAAAAATAAATATTTTCTTTCATACAGATCATTTTTATTTAAACATAACTAAATGGGCTACAGGACCCTAATGCAATCCATTTGTATTCTTATATTTTGTTCTTGTGATGACTTATATTGTGCCAAAACTGAAAACTCTTATTTTTTTTTGTTACATTTGTACCCCGCGCTTTCCCACTCATGGCAGGCTCAATAAGGCTTACATATTATATACAGGTACTTATTTGTACCTGGGGCAATGGAGGGTTAAGTGACTTGCCAAGAGTCACAAGGAGCTGCCTGTGCCTGAAGTGGGAATCAAACTCAGCTCCTCAGTTCCCCAGGACCAAAGTCCACCACCCTAACCACTATCTGGTTGATAATAAAAGGAGCCATGAGAAAAGGCAGTTATTCAAAGATTATCACATGCACACAACAGAATAGGCATCCATCACATTGCAAAAGTAAATAACTTCTACAGGAGTACATCCAAAATTTAATTTTCATCTTCCAAACTTCCAGACAGCAGATGCACAGATCACCAGGACCCAAACCACTCCAAAACAAGTCAGAAACAATACAGTTTATATCTAATTGTTCAACCACCCTTAGGGTTTAACAAGCAAAACCATGTGCATGTAATATCTGAATAAACAAATTAAAACAATCAAAGTTTAAAGCAAATGCCCATAATATGTAATGCGTGGTAGCAACAATGAATCAACAATGGAATATTCACATAGAAGTGAGCCTAAGCCAACAGATTTATTTTCCACTGAACATAATTAACTTTGTATGAACTTGGGGGGGGGGGGGGTAATAGTATTCTGAACATTTAGTGACACATTTAGACTGACTCTGGACTTCTGCATGAAGGTAGCTCTGCCCACATTATTTAATAGCTGCCTTTGAAATAGAAGTAATAAAAAATATGAACTGCATTTCTATAATAGACCACTGCAATCCACAAAACAAAAGGAGCAAGTTCCCACATGCCATCTTTTTCTTTTGATGCAGGCACAGGAAAATTTTTTTTTAATGCTTTCAGGTTTCAACCTAATTCATGTTTAATGTGTGATATAAATATCATAAATAAGTAAATAAATAGATATAAACTCTAATGTTGAGCAACTGATTCTCATAATATGATGTCTGTCTGTTTTAGTGTCCCCTTACCAGGAAAAAAAACATCTCTGCACGAATATAACAGTGCTAGTGTCCCTATAACCAGCCCCTCCAAATGACACACTGAGTACAATTTATTACTCTACCTATGATAAGTTGTTATTATTATTATTAATTACATTTGTACCCTGCGCTTTCCCACACATAGCAGGTTCAATGCGGCTTACATAGTAAATAGAACTACAAAGTCTTGAAGGACTTCTGTTATTATACTTCATCTGTGTACATCGTATACTGCACAAGCCTGAAAGTTAAAAAAAAAAATAAAGTGAGGTTAAATAAAAATGCTACCAACAATAAAGAATGACAACGGGGATGCAGCAGCTCATAGGTTTGCTTGTTTTGATTTGAGTGTACAGCGATGACGGCTGTGCGGGGAAGGGGAAACAGAGATTAACCTAATTGGCTTCAACGATTTGATGTCGCTTCGTCTCCTGTTTTATCAAACCTCCTTGGTGAAACCAGTGGGGAACGCATGGCTGATTTAGCTGCTCCCCCATCAGTGTCATAGTTTATTTCATTGGCTGTTTTTGAACTATGGGGATTTCTAATACAACAGGAAAGAGTTCAGTACTTCAGTTGATGCAGTGAGGGTACCAAGGAAGACAAACCAGATTCTTAGCCCCAGATCCACAAGGGTTCCAATAAACAGAGTTGGGCTACCACTGAGCTCTAACCAAAGAAAACGATATTTGCCTTCTGAAGATAAAAGGCCCCTTTGAAATCAGAGTGGAGACCATTCCCCCAGCCTAAAGCCAGAGAAATCTCACAGGCAAATGGTACAACCCTCATCCAGATTTGAGAGAAGGAAACTGCATTTGGAGCCATTGAGCCCAGCATTTCTTTTTCTTACAACTAAGGCACAAAAAGGTGCCCGAAATGACCGCATGACCATCGGAGAGAATCGGAGATGACCTCCCACCCTCAAAAAACATCTTTAAAAATATGTCGTGCCAGCCTCAGATGTCATACTCAGGTCCATGACGGCGCATGCAGGTCCCAGGAGCAGTTTTAGTGGGTACTGCAGTGCACTTCAGACAGGCAGACCCAGGCCCATACCCCCCCCCCCCCCCCACCTGTTACATTTGTGGAGGAAACAGCGAGCCCTCCAAAACCCACCAGAAACCCACTGTAACCACATATAGGTGCCCCCCTTCACCCATAAGGGCTATGGTAGTGGTGTACAGTGGTGGGTAGTGGGGTGTGGGGGGCTCAGCACACAAGGTAAGGAAGCTATGTACCTGGGAGCAATTTATGAAGTCCACTGCAGTGCCTCCTAGGGTGCCCGGGTGGTGTCCTGGCATGTCAGGGGGACCAGTTTTTTTTTTCGGTATTGAATTTTAGCTTGTGATCATGTAGACTGTATGGGGATTAATACCGAAATATCTACCCTTCAAGTTGAGTTTCTCTGTATTTCGAATAATACATGGTTTATTGCCAGCGTATGTAATTCATCTCATTTCTTTCTCTTACTCATATAGGGCTTCTCATAGGTGCCCCGTATAAGAGGCTTGGGGAGGCTAAGCCTCCCCAGCCCAATCGTCGACTTCCGCTTGTGGTGCAGCCCACCCTCCCGCCCCGCGCATTTTCATATTTTATTTCCGTGGCAGCAACGTCAATGAAGAAAAAGACTACAGGCTCGCCGCCAGCTTCTCCCTTCTCTCTGCACACACAGTGTCCCGCTCTCGCGGAAACAGGAAATGCATCACCGCAGAAGGCGGGACACTGTGTGCAGAGAGAAGGGAGAAGCTGGCGGGTGAGCCTGTAGTCTTTTTCTTCATTGACGTCGCTGCCACGGAGCGTATGGAGGTAAGCTCCGCCCCCTTTAGCCTCCCCAAACATTTGGGCTACCGACCGTCTATGGGGCTTCTTTTACTAAGGTGTGCTAATGGATTTAGCGCACGCTAACTATTAGCATGCTCTAAATGCTAAGAAGCTCATTTTAATCCTGTGGGCTTCTTTGCATTTAGCGTACGCTAAATCCATTAGTGCACCTTAGTAGAAGGAGCCTCTAGACCTAGAAGACGAAGTAATATGCAATCTCTCTCCTTCCCTTCTGCTGCAAAGCTTAAATCCAAGCAATATTTTGTCTCTCTGTTCTCTTATCAAGCAGCTGCGGCTGTTGATCGTTTAGATACCGACTATACGAGTTTATGCAAGAAACTGAAAACTTTTTTATTCTCTCAATTTCTGTAGGAAATTATAACATTTTAAAATGTTTAAATGGACCTAGTTTTGTATTACTTCTAGCGTAGAGAGGTGTGGTCCACTTTTAAAGGTAATCAGTAGATAATGAGCACGGCAGGGCTGAGCAAGCAGATTTACATCGTAGCAAGAGATGTTTCCCTTGAGAAAGCCTGCACGGCGAAACGGGACCCCGTCATGATGTGTTTTTGTTGATTAAAAGTATAAGGAGGTTTTTTTAGCCTATGAAGATTCCATCCCGGTTAACAGACACAAATATGTACTGAAACGGGAATACAGAGGCTTTTTTCCTCCTTATTTTCACACACATTAAAAAAAGATGAATATTTCAAAAAATAGGTTATATATATATAAAAAAAGTTGAAAAAATAAAAAAAGTTGAATAGCAACTGTTAATTGATTGAGCCACTTTGGATGGTAAAATTTCATTTGTTTCAAACGTAGTGGTAACGTCCTATTGTTTGTTTAAATCAGTAGAAATAAAACAAAATACAACATGGAAAAGAAAATAAGATGATCCCTTTTTTATTGGACATAACCTAATACATTTCTTGATTAGCTTTCCAAGGTTGCCCCGATCTGACGAAGAAGGGCAACCTTGGAAAGCTAATCAAGAAATGTTTTAAGTTATGTCCAATTAAAAAAAAAGGTATCATCTTATTTTCTTTTCCATGTTTTATTTTGTTTGATTTCTATAGATTCTACATGGAATGTTGCTATTCCACTAGCAACATTCCATGTAGAAGTCGGCCCTTGCAGATCACCAATGTGGCCGCGCAGGCTTCTGCTTCTGTGAGTCTGACGTGCAGGACGTCAGACTCACAGAAACAGAAGCCTGCGCAGCCTTCTACATGGAATGTTGCTAGTGGAATAGCAACATTCCATGTAGAATCTCAAAGAAGTAGCAACATTCCATGTAGAATCTCCAGTAGTAGCAACATTCCATGTAGAATCTCCAATGGTATCTATTTTACTGTCATAGTAATGCTTGAATGTTTTCACTTATATACACTGTCAGCTAGCACATTTGCTTATTTCCGATCTGACGAAGAAGGGCAACCTTGGAAAGCTAATCAAGAAATGTTTTAAGTTATGTCCAATTAAAAAAAAGGGATCATCTTATTTTACTTTTCCATGTTTATTTTGTTTGATTTCTATTGTATTACTTCTAAAATTTTGTTCTATCCCAATAACTGAATGGTCTTCTAATTTGTAATCAGCAATGTGTATTGTAACACTGCTCAGCTCTTCATAACAATAACTGTTTGAAAAAGTGCCTTTTAGAGACTGGAAGTAATCTTTTCCGTTTTCACCCACTGCTCACACTCTACCTAGCTCAGGTTGAAGACCAAGTGACTGTGAAAAGGCAAACTGTTCGGGTTTTTTTTAAAGGCACAACTTTCTTTTCCAATCACCTCCAAAAAGATATGAACAGGATGGAGTCGGTCCTGAAAGCAGCTCTTTAACATGGTCAGTCTCAATATGTATACTTTGGAAAGAAAGGCAGAAGAGAGGGGAGGTATAAAGACATTTTAATATCTCCGTGGTATGAATGCCAAAGGAGGTGAGTCTTTCAATTGAAAGGAAGCTCTGGAATGAGAGGGTATAAAATGAAGTTAAAAAGGGGGATAGACTCAGGAGTAATCTAAGGAAATACTTCTCTACAGTACGATGGTGGTAGATGTGTGGAACAGCCTCCTGGTGGAGTGGTGGAGACGAAGACGATCTGAATTCAAGAAAGAATGGGACAAGTACACAGGATTCTCTAAGGGAGAGCAAGAGATAACCGATGGTACGGATGGGCAGTCTAGAGAGGCCATATGGTGTTTACCTGCCATCATTTTCCGTTCTATGTCACGCTGCACAAATTCATGTTTAATTCACCGTTGATAATATAAAACAACTAAGCAGTTTACAACAGAGAAAATATGAGAACACAAAAAGAGCCTAGGCCACAATTTATCTGGAGAATATTAGCACTGGGAATAAGCACGCACTACAACGTTAACGTACCTTAGTAAACCCATGAGATCATTTGTTGGAGCTATACTGACTGAAAACCTAATAAACTCTGCTCTCTAATTCAGGAGTTCACCCAAATGTAGCCTTTGATTTTAAAAAGACCAAAAGAAAACCATAGATTCTTGAGAACCACATGGAAAGGTGATGAAAAGAAATAATATTTATTTAGATTTTGCTCACACCTTTTTCAGTGGAGGGTAGTTAGTGGGGTCCCGCAGGGGTCTGTGCTGGGTCCGTGCTTTTTAATGTATTTATAAATGACCTAGAGATGGGAATAACTAGTGAGGTAATTAAATTCGCCGATGACACAAAATTATTCAGGGTCGTCAAGTCGCAGGAGGAATGTGAACGATTACAGGAGGACCTTGCGAGACTGGGAGAATGGGCGTGCAAGTGGCAGATGAAGTTCAATGTTGACAAGTGCAAAGTGATGCATGTGGGTAAGAGGAACCCGAATTATAGCTACGTCTTGCAAGGTTCCGCGTTAGGAGTTACGGATCAAGAAAGGGATCTGGGTGTCGTCGTCGATGATTACGCTGAAACCTTCTGCTCAGTGTGCTGCTGCGGCTAGGAAAGCGAATAGAATGTTGGGTGTTATTAGGAAAGGGTATGGAGTCCAGGTGTGCGGATGTTATAAAGCCGTTGTATCGCTCCATGGTGCGACCGCACCTGGAGTATTGTGTTCATTACTGGTCTCCGTATCTCAAAAAGATATAGTAGAATTGGAAAAGGTAAGCGAAGGGCAACGAAAATGATAGTGGGATGGGACGACTTTCCTATGAAGAGAGGCTGAGAAGGCTAGGGCTTTTCAGCTTGGAGAAGAGACGGCTGAGGGGAGATATGATAGAAGTGTATAAAATAATGAGTGGAATGGATCGGGTGGATGTGAAGCGACTGTTCACGCTATCCAAAAACTACTAGGACTAGAGGGCATGAGTTGAAGCTACAGTGTGGTAAATTTAAACGAATCGGAGAAATTTTTCTTCACCCAACGTGTAATTAGGACTCTGGAATTCGTTGCCGGAGAACGTGGTACGGGGCCGTTAGCTTGACGGAGTTTTAAAAAGGGGTTAGATAGATTCCTAAAGGACAAGTCCCATAGACCGCTATTAAATGGACTTGGAAAAATTCCGCATTTTTTAGGTATAAATTGTCTGGAATGTTTTTACGTTTGGGGAGCGTGCCAGGTGCCCTTGACCTGGATTGGCCACTGTCGGTGACAGGATGCTGGGCTAGATGGACCTTGGTCTTCCCAGTATGGCACTACTTATGTACTTATGTAGCTCAAGATGAGTTACATTCGGGTCACTCTGGATATTTCTCTGTCCCAGGAGGGCTCACAATCTAAGTTTGTACTTGAGGCAATGGAGGGTTAAGTGACTTGCCCAAGATCACAAGGAGCAGCAGTGGGATTTGAGCTGGCCACCTCTGGATTGCAAGACCGGTGCTCTAACTACTAGGCCACTCCTAATGCTATAATTTGGAACAGGTGCTGAAACCCAAGACAAAATCTCTCAAAAATCTGAGCAAAACATGAAAAGGGAGTTAATACTGTGGATAGTGTCCGTTCCAGAAAGTCACTTTTAATATAGCGCGAGACGTGTGCACCTTCAGTATTGCTCACAAAACTTTCAAGCAGATTGTAGTAATATGTATGTAACCCCCTTGCCCTCTATTTCTATAATGTGAGGTCACTTTGGGGTGCTACAAGACCTGAGGCTCTTCAAGAAGAAATAAAATACAGTCTCAATGATCTAATCTTCACCGATCCAACCATCTGGCATATCCGACAGACCCCCGGGGACGTCACTGTGTTGTCGTTAAGAAGAGCGCGGCTTCTCTTTCTATTTTCCGGCGTAGCACAGAGGGAACGTTTGCACCTGAGACAATTAGTTTGAAACCTGGGGTTCTACATTTACCACAGAACAGCAACGTTGTGAGCCGGGACCCTGCTTTTACTGCAAAACAGTTTGAGGGGTTAACGCTGTCTTCCATATTATCCAACTTTTCACTCATCCAACACGTCGGTCCCATTTATGTCGGATACTTGAGACTTTACTGTAATAGCATGGCCTACAGATCAGGCAAAGATACCACCAGGGAAAAAATTCATTGCCCACTCCAGAAAGTGTTACTCCAAAATTAAAGAGGTTTTACTACAGGTTTGATGGCGTGGTGATCAAAAGACAAAACCAGTTTCTGTAAGTTACATCCAGATATGGCTTTGTTTCAGCCAGCTCCAAACAAACAAGTGAATTGGAGAGCTAGCGTTCTCACTTTTTTTTTTTTTTTTTAACATTTAGGAGAAAAAAGACTTCATAATACTGTGACAATTCACCATGAAGAAAAACCTCTGAATCGGCGGTTATATTTGCACACAGTAAAACAACTGTTAATCATGGGTCAAAAACCCTCCTTTACAAAAAGACTTCAACACATTGGTGTCATACATGGTGCGAGACCCTATAGAGAGAAACTGCACTGGCTCCCTCTTAAGGAACGCATTGAGTTTAAGATCTGCATGACCGTACACAAAATCATTCATGCAGATGCCCCACTCTACATGTTAAACCTAGTGAACCTACCACCCAGAAACGCCAAAACCGAGATTGGATAGCAGAGCCGGTAGTGGGAGGCGGGGCAGACTTATACGGTCTGTGCCAGAGCCAGTGGTGGGAGGCGGGACTGGAGGTTGGGAGGCAGGGATAGCGCTGGGCAGACTTATACGGTCTGTGCCAGAGCCGGTGGTGGGAAGCGGGGATAGTGCTGGGCAGACTTATACGGTCTATGCCAGAGCCGGTGGTTGGGAGGCGGGGCTAGTGCTGGGCAGACTTATACGGTCTGTGCCCTGAAGAGCACAGGTACAAATCAAAGTAGGGTATACACAAAAGTAGCACACATGAGTTGTCTTGTTGGGCAGACTGGATGGACCGTGCAGGTCTTTTTCTGCCGTCATCTATTATGTTACTATGTAAAAGATCAGCCCGCAAATTCCTCAATTTGAACTTCCCCAGCTGTAAAGGAATTAAATATAAGCACGCATACGCCACTACCTTCTCGTACAGGAGTACACAGCTATGGAACGCACTGCCCACAGCCTTGAAAACCATGGACAATCTAACCAACTTTCGCAAATCCTTGAAGACATATCTCTTCAACAAAGCCTACAAAATGAACCCTTAATGACACTATCACCACCCAACCCACCTACGAATTAAAACATACCTTACACCACCCTATATAACCCTTCCTTCACTTATCCCTCTTACATCTTCTGCTTAATATTGATTGTATCTAGATCCTGTCATGACGATGTCATAACAACACGCTGTAAGCCACATTGAGCCTGCAAATAGGTGGGATAATGTGGTGTACAAATGCAATAAATAATAAATAATAATAATAACAGTCCTCATGAGCAAGCACTTATCTTAATAGTACTAAATCTTATCTGTATAGTGCGCCACGTCTGATCAGTGGTTCAATCTCAGCGGGATAACAAATAGCAGTGCGGTCCCGACGGACCCGTTTCGTATCAGCTTCCTCTGGAGACAACACTGTGCTTTAAACTCAAGTGAGCTGGAGAACGAACGCTCCCCTGCTGGAACCAGGACCACTTTTTTTTTTTTTTTTACTGTGTGCAAATATAACCGCCGATTCAGGGGTTTTCTTCATGGTGAATTGTCACAGTATTACGAGGTCTTTTTCCTCCTAATTGTTTTCAAAAAAATGTGTGAATGCTAGCTCTCAAATTCACTTGTATGTTTGGAGTTCTCTCATCTATTTTTTCAAGTGAATTTATTTACTTTTTATTTTTGTTACATTTGTATCCCGCGCTTTCCCACTCATGGCAGGCCCAATGCGGCGGGCAATGGAGGGTTAAGTGACTTGCCCAGAGTCACAAGGAGCTGCCTGTGCCTGAAGTGGGAATCGAACTCAGTTCCTCAGTTCCCCAGGACCAAAGTCCACCACCCTAATCACTAGGCCACTCCTCCACTGTTGCTACTATTTGAGATTCTACATGGAATGTTGCTGTTCTACTAGCAACATTCCATGTAGAAGTCGGCCCTTGCAGATCACCAATGTGGCCGCGCAGGCTTCTGCTTCTGTGAGTCTGACGTCCTGCACGTACGTGCAGGACGTCAGACTCACAGAAACAGAAGCCTGCGCAGCCTTCTACATGGAATGTTGCTAGTGGAATAGCAACATTCCATGTAGAATCTCCAATAGTAGCAACATTCCATGTAGAATCTCCAATAGTAGCAACATTCCACGTAGAATCTCCAATAGTATCTATTTTATTTTTGTTACATTTGTACCCTGTGCTTTCCCACTCATGGCAGGCCCAATGCGGCTTACATGGGGTAATGGAGGGTTAAGTGACTTGCCCAGAGTCACAAGGAGCTGCCTGTACCGGGAATCGAACTCAGTTCCTCAGTTCCCCAGGACCAAAATCCACCACCCTAACCACTAGGCCACTCCTCCACTCAAGAGGATCTGTGGTTGATTTTCACTTTGATTCAGCCAGTACAGAGTACTGGCACGTTTTTTCCCTGCCTGTCAAAAATGTCCTCTCCACCCCATTACATTTCTCACTCAAAATCTCCCAGCTTATATATTTTTTTCCCATTGGTGCAGCAGCCAGTCTCAAACATGTGACCCTCCGATTACCTTCCAGGTAGAGCTATTCTGGAGTTACATGGCTGCATACATCATACCAGCTGGGGGAAAAAAACCCTGGTTACCCCCCCCCCCCCCCCACAACACACACACACACAATCTATTGGCACCATTTTTTCCTTGAAAAAAAAAAAAAAAGCATTGCATCAAGAAGAGAAATTCAGACAGTGACAAAAATACATTCTAGCAGGGGGCTTCCCTGACTCTCAAAATTCCCATCAGGACGCTCCCCAGAAATCTTCCAGGCTGTAGGATTCCCCCTCTGACACGTGAATCTAGCCTTCAGGTAGCTCATTCGCATAAAACAGAGATCACACACACCCCTGTGGCTCTCTAGCAAGAGTAGGGTTACCATATGTCCGGATTTACCCGGACATGTCCTCTTTTTGAGGGCATGTCCGGGCAACCGGGCGGGTTTTGCCAATCTGCCTGTTTGTCCGGATTTCTGGACAAACGGGCAGGCTGGTGGGCGGGCCGTCCTAGAAATCCGGACACACGGGCAGATTGCTAGCCTCCCCTCCCCTTACTTACTACTGCCCTGGTGGTCTAGTGACCTCTTCCGCCTTCGGGGCAGGAAAGAGCCCCCTCTTTCCTGCCCGGGAGCGCTGCCCTGCATGCATCCTTCCTGTTGGTGATCTCGGCACCGATTCAAAATGGCCGCCGAGAGTTGAAGTGACCTCGCGAGACTTCAACTCTCGGCATCAATTTTGAATCGCGCTGAGATCACGAACAGGAAGGATGCATGCAGGGTAGCGCTCTGGGCAGCAAAGAGGGGGCTCTTTCCTGCCCGAAGAGCTCACTAGACCACCAGGGCAGTAGTAAGGTAAGGGGAGGGGGGTGACGGGGTGTGAAAGGGGGCAGAGGATGTTTCCTCCTTTTGGGGGGACAAAATATGGTAACCGTAAGCAAGAAGTCCCCAGCAATTCACCCTGGTAAAGTTTCCGCTGCCACGTCCCTGTTGCAGAACCACTTAGAAGCCTGCTCTGCTCCTGAATGCATACTTCTCTCTCAAAGAGTTTTTTTTGGGGAGGGGAGGAGAGGGGAAAATACAGTCTCCACTGGAACAAGAATACTCCTGTGCAAAACGTTTGGTGCTTCTGTGCACTGGTGGGCATGCTGCACATTTACCCCCAGAAAGCCCACCCACTTCTGTGAAATAACACTGCATTTTAGTACATCAGGGTTCTTATCCACCACAATGTCCTGTGAGGCCAGTGGGGTATCCATTTAAGGTGTACGTGTTGCATATGAACCCGTCAGTCCCTACCTTCTCCCTCCTGCCGCATCTCTCCCTTCTCTTCCAGGCCCCACAAAATTCTCGTAAATTCCCTTACTCCCCCCGCTCCCTGCCTTAAAATCACCTTCAGACTCCGTGCCATAGCCCCAGTGCAGGATGCAAATGAACCGTCCAGCTCTTCAGAAAACAGGAAGTTGTGTCAGAAGGGGCGGGCCAGTTCAGAGAGAAAGCTACGAGTGCTGCTGGCGCTGCTCGGGCAAAGACTGGAGGTGATTTTAAGGTATGCGGGGGGTGGGGGAGAAGGAATTGCGAGAGCTTAATGGGACTGAGAAGGAAAGGGAAAGGAGAGATGTGACGAGAGGGAAATGCGGCGTGAGACGCACCCCCCCTGCTGAAAATTCCTGGCTATCACTGCATGAGGCTGAATGCCACAGTTTAATACATCTATATTGAATTATTGGTGCATATTAAACACAGATCGCTGTTTACCATGCTGTCCTTCCAGAACTGGGCAGAAACCGGTGCTAGCTGGTATCACAACAGACCTTGATCAAGAAAGGCATAAAGACGTCCAAGCTTGAAAGAAAATGCACTGCTCAACAAGCATTCCTTATCCCCTTATCCTACTTCCCTACCAGTGAGATGGCAAATAAGACAGCTAGAGAGGATTAACCTTGATGAACTTCTGGGTTCCCTTCAGCATATCCCACACTGTTACTACTTCCCCATATGATAATCTCAGTGTGAATTTTTGGCATTGCCTGTCAGTCACCTTTTTTTCCTTTATAAATGAGAAACGCATTCATATTGAACGCTTGCAATCTGTGTGTCTATTTGACAGTATATACACATATACACGCATATATTAAACACCCCCATACGTGTCGGCAGCAGTAATTCAAAGGAGAGTGTCTACCGGCAGGATCGAGTACATTTATTCATATGCAAACTAGCAAAAGCAAATATTTTTCCTGGAAACAGAGTTTTATGGAAATAACGAAAGCCCTAAGAAACAAGCAATCAGTGAGAAACAAGAGGTAATTTATAGGAAATGTAATTTGTGTTACTAATCTTGTCCAAACACTACATCCGATTGTGGTACACACAAGTCGGAGAAATAACCGCAACTTCTAACGATAGTAGCACCATTTTGGAGGCGCAACTGGGGCAGGACCAAAAAGACAGTGGGAGAACCGCACTGGCCTGGAGCATTGGGCAGCGACTTTCAGGTGCAATGCACAGTAAAATAACCCCAGCTTTTGCCCGTTTTGCATTTCATTGCAATGAAACCCGCAGTGACCTAAATATCACCGTGGTAGGGCAAGACAAGCTGCATTAGACCCTTTAAGTCACATTAAGGGGCAAGTAACTCAACTTAAAGCCCTGACATTATTGCATTTAGGGGAGGTGTTTTCAAGTAAAGCCAGCAAAAAATACTTATCACAAGCAGAAAATGGGAGAAGCCATGAAATAAACGGAGCTGCTATGTGTCATTGGAGTCCCTATTTACTAAGCCAGCAGTTCCTAAACTGTGCACCACAGCATCCCAGGGCACTGCAGCGAATGCACAGGGGTGCCACGGCATATTTTCTCCATATCCCTACCACCACCACTAAGCAGCAGGAGAACAAGCTGCAGCCACCATGGGGACAGACTCTCCATATACACAGCTGATGGTCCTGCCCCTTAGATGTCACTTCTTGTTCCGGAACACCATAAGTACATAAGTATGGCCATACTGGGACAGACCAAGGGTCCATCAAGCCCAGCATCCTGTTTCCAACAGTGGCCAATCCAGGTCACAAATACCCAGCAAGATCCTACCGCAGGCAGCCAAGCAAATGAAGAGTCCTGCTTTGTGGTGGCTGTAGCTTGCTTTGCTGCTGGCCTAGAGAGGCAGCAGTGGGGTGTGTGGTGGTGGGGGGGGGGGGGGGATAGAGGAGGCAGACACTGGATTGGGAGGAAACAGGGGTCTTAGGCTGGATGGAAGAAAGGAGAGAAGGCGGGCAGAAGCTGGATGGAAGGGGGAGAGAGAAGATGAACAGAGGCTAGATGGAAGGGGGGAGAGAAGGTGGGCAAAGCCTAGATGGAAAGGGGAGAGTGAAGGAGGGCTGATGCTGGATGAAAAGTGGGGAATAAAGGGAGGGCAGATGCTGGATGGAAAGAGGGAATGCCAGTGTCAGTGGCTGAAGCATGGCACTGATTTGCTGTGGGTCTCAGGCAGTGGACCTCTTCAGCTGGCGGGGCTTGGGCATCCCCATCAGCAAAGGTAGGACTCAATATCATCGACAGTGGTGGTGGTGATGGGGGGGGGGGGGGAGACCTGAAAGGAAATGTGTCGCCTAGGGGCGTCATGACCCAAGAAAGTTTGGGAACCACTGTACTAAGCTATTGTTAACATGCTCTAGTAGCACAGCACTGCCAGAAGGATGCATAAAGAGAGGCATGACCAGCAGGAAAAAGGAGGTGATAGTGCTGTTGTATAAGTCTCTGGTGAGGCCTCATTTGGAGTACTGCGTGCAGTTCTGGAAACCGCACCTACGGAAACATATAAACAGGATGGACTCGGTCCAGAGGGCGGCTACAAAATTAGTAAATGGTCTTGAATGCAAAAATTATAGGGACAGGCTTATGAACCTCAACATGTATACACTGGAAGAGAGGAGGCATGATAGAAACGTTTAAATATCTCAAGGGCATTTATGTACAGGAAGAGAGCCTTTTTCAAATGAAGGAGAGCTCTGGAATGAGGAGGAATATAACAACGTTAAGAGGGAATAGGCTTAGGAGTAACCTAAGGAAGTATTATTTCACAGAAAGGGTGGTGGAGGCGTGGAATGGCCTCTCGGTGGAGGTGGTGGAGTCGAGGACTGTTCCAGAATTTAAAAAGGCATGGGATAAGCATGTGGGATCGCTCAGGAACAGGAAGAATTAGGGGTTACAGAGGATGGGCAGACTGGATGGGTCATATGGTCTTTATCTGCTGTCATGTTTCTATATTAATGCACTGCGTGAACTGCTATGACAAACAGCTAACACCAAGAAAAAAAACAAACGACATCACCAACTACCGCCCAGTAGCATCTATCCCACTAGTAGTCAAACTAATGGAAGGACTGGTGACCAAACAACTCTATGACTACATAAACAAAATCACTATACTACATGAGTCACAATCAGGATTTCGACCCCTACACAGCACCGAAACAGTACTACTCACTCTCCTAACCAAATTCAAGCAGGAAATAGCAATAGGGAAGAGCATTCTCCTCCTCCAATTTGACATGTCAAGTGTATTCGACATGGCTAACCATAAGACTCCTAGAATACTTCGGAATCAGTGGTGGCACTCTCAATTGGATTAAGGGTTTTCTAACCACAAGAACATATCAAGTGAAATCAAAAACAAACATATCGTCACCGTGGAAACCAAGCAACGGAGTACAGCAAGGATCACCACTATCACCGATCCTTTTCAACCTCATGATGACTCCATTAGCCAAGACCCTATCCACCCAAGGCCTCAACCCATTTATCTACGCTGATGACGTTACATTATACATCCCATACAAAAATGATCTGGCGGAAATCACCAACGAAATCAAACTAAGCTTAAACATCATGAACTCATGGGCAAATGCATTCCAACTAAAACTCAATACAGAAAATAAACACTATCTCATCATCTCATCCCAATACAATACTTACAAACCTACAAACATTAACACCCCAGGACACCCTCCCTGTCTCAGAGAACCTGAAAATTCTCAGAGTAACAATCGACCATAACCTATCACTACAGACCCAAGCGAAATCCACCATAAAGAAAATGTTTCTCTCAATGTGGAAACTCAAACGCATAAAACCAATCTTCCCGAGGGAAATATTTTGTAACCTGATACAATCCATAGTACTAAGCCACGCAGATTACTGTAATGGAAGCTATGCGGGATGCAAGGATCAAATCATAAAGAAACTTCAGACCGCCCAAAACACAGCAGCCAGGCGGAAAAACACGCTTTGACAGCGCCAAACCACTCAGAGAAAAACTGAAGAACGTACCACTTTCAAAATATCAGCACGACTGTTCATAAAATTATTTACGGCGAGGCACCGGGATACATGACAGACCTATCGACCTGCCAATCAGAAACACTACAAAATCTGCACGATCATACCTAAACCTCCACTACCCAAGCAGCAAAGGACTCAAATACAAATCCACCTATGCATCCAGCTTTTCCTACCTAAGCGCACAACTATGGAACGCATTGCCAAAAGCAGTAAAAACTACGCTCGACCACCTAAATTTTCGGAAAGCACTAAAGACAGACCTGTTCAGAAGAGCATACCCCACCGACCCAACATAAAAAGACCTGGACACTTGCAACACAATGTAACCAAAGACCGTAACGGACATTACCTGACTCTTCTTCTCCCTTTCCCTCTCTAAGTTCCCCCCAACTGTACCTACCATACATGTACCTCATGCTACTACAATATCACTTTGTATTCATTCATGCCATGAATTTGTTCAGACCGTAATCGGAAACGCCATTAACGGTTATATGTAAGCCACACTGAGCCTGCAAAAGGTGGGAAAATGTTGGAAACAAATGTAACAAATTATAAATAATAATAATAACATGGGTAACACCATTTGGTGAGGCCCCACCTGGAGTATTGTGTTCAGTTCTGGAGGCCGTACCTTGCTAAGGATGTAAAAAAAATGGAAGCGGTGCAAAGAAAAGCTACGAGAATGGTATGGGATTTGCGTTACAAGACGTATGAGGAGAGACTTGCGGACCTGAACATGTATACCCTGGAGGAAAGGAGAAACAGGGGTGATATGATACAGACGTTCAAATATTTGAAAGGTATTAATCCGCAAACGAACCTTTTCCGGAGATGGGAGGGCGGTAGAACGAGAGGACATGATATGAGAGTGAAGGGGGGCAGACTCAAGAAAAATGTCAGGAAGTATTTTTTCACGGAGGGAGTGATAGATACTTGGAATGTCCTCCCGCGGGAGGTGGTGGAGATGAAAACGGTAGCGGAATTCAAGCATGCGTGGGATAACCATAAAGGAATCCTGTGCAGAAGGAATGGATCCTCAGAAGCTTAGCCGAGATTGGGAGGTGGGGCTGGTGTTTGGGTGGTGGGGCTAGTTCTGGGCAAGACTTCTACGGTCTGTGTCCTGAAAATGGCAGATACAAATCAAGGTAAGGTATACACAAGAAGTAGCACATACGAGTTTATCTTGTTGGGCAGACTAGATGGACCGTGCAGGTCTTTTTCTGCCGTCATCTACTATGTTACCATTTAGGGGCACAGCATGGGCAGGAGCTGTGCTTGCAGACGTTGTTACCACTCATAAACTGATAAGAGGAAGATAATACAGTAAAGTTAGCTGCACTGCACTATCTGTCATGCAGTTGAGAGTGGCGGGAGTAGCCTAGTGGATAAAGCACTGGGCTGACAACCAGAAAAGGCCTGGCTCAAATCCCATTGCTGCTCATTGAAATCTTGGGCAAGTTACTTAACCCTCCATTGCCTCAGGTACAAAAATTAGATTTTAAGCCCTCTGGAGACAGGGAAATACCCAGTGTACCTCAATACAACTCACTTCCAACTACTAGTGAAAACGGTGCGAGCTAAATATAAATTTTCATCTATTTATTTAGATTTTGCTCACACCTTTTTCAGTAGTAGCTCCAGGTGAGTTACATTCAGGTACTCTGGATATTTCTCTGTCCCAGGAGGTCTCACAATCTAAGTTTGTACCTGAGGCAATGGAGGGTTAAGTGACTTGCCCAAGATCACAAGAAGCAGCAGTGGGGTTTGAACCGGCCACCTCTGGATTGCAAATCCGGTGCTCTAACCACTAGGCCACTCCTCCACTAGCAACATTCCATGTAGAAGTCGGCCCTTGCAGATCACCAATGTGGCCGCGCAGGCTTCTACATGGAATGTTGCTAGTGGAATAGCAACATTCCATGTAGAATCTCCAATAGTAGCAACATTCTATGTAGAATCTCAAATATTTCTTTATTTAGATTTTGCTCACACCTTTTCCAGTAGTAGCTCAAGCTGAGTTACATTCAGGTACTCTGGATATTTCTCTGTCCCAGGAGGGCTCACAATCTAAGTTTGTACCTGGGGCAATGGAGGGTTAAGTGACTTGCCCAAGATCACAAGGAGCAGCAGTGGGATTTGAACCGGCCACCTCTGGATTGCAAGACCGGTGCTCTAACCACTAGGCCACTCCATAGAAGTTTTGTACGTAATATGGTTTAGGTGCTAAACCTTTGCGCAGTTTGGCAGACAGGGGACCAAGCGCACTACTGGTACACAAGAGGAATACGTTGGGACATAAGAATGGCCATACGGGTCAGACCGATGTTCCATCTAGCCCAGTGTCCTGCGTCCAACAGTGGCTAATGCAGGTTGCAAGTACAGGTATGATACATACCTGTAGCAGTTGTTCTCCGAGGACAGCAGGCTGATTGTTCTCACGACTGGGTTGACGTCCGCGGCAGCCCCCACCAACCGGAAGAAGCTTCGCGGGACGGTCGGCACGCAGGCCACGGCCCACCGCGCATGCGCGGCCGCCTTCCGCCCGTGCGCGACCGCTCCCGCCAGTTGAATGACAAGCAATAAAATATGAAACACACAACTCCAAAGGGGAGGAGGGAGGGTAGGTGAGAACAATCAGCCTGCTGTCCTCGGAGAACAACTGCTACAGGTATGTATCATACCCTTTCTCCGAGGACAAGCAGGCTGCTTGTTCTCACGACTGGGGTATCCCTAGCTCTCAGGCTCACTCAAAACAATAACCCAGGTCAATTGAACCTCGCAACGGCGAGGGTACAACAGAAATTGACCTACGAAGAACAACTAACTGAGAGTGCAGCCTGACCAGAATAAATTCGGGTCCTGGAGGGTGGAGTTGATTTACACCCCAAACAGATTCTGCAGCACCGACTGCCCGAACCGACTGTCGCGTCGGGTATCCTGCTGGAGGCAGTAATGAGATGTGAATGTGTGGACAGATGACCACGTCGCAGCCTTGCAGATCTCTTCAATAGTGGCTGACTTCAAGTGGGCCACCGACGCTGCCATGGCTCTGACACTATGAGCCGTGACATGACCCTCAAGAGTCAGCCCAGCCTGGGCGTAAGTGAAGGAAATGCAATCTGCTAGCCAATTGGAGATGGTGCGTTTCCCGACAGCGACCCCTAGCCTGTTAGGGTCGAAAGAAATAAACAATTGGGCGGGACTGTCTGTTGGGCTGTGTCCGCTCCAAGTAGAAGGCCAATGCTCTCTTGCAGTCCAATGTGTGCAACTGACGTTCAGCAGGGCGGGTATGCGGCCTGGGGAAGAATGTTGGCAAGACAATTGACTGGTTAAGATGGAACTCCGACACCACCTTCGGCAGGAACTTTGGGTGAGTGCGGAGCACTACTCTGTTGTGATGAAATTTAGTATATGGAGCATGAGCTACTAGGGCTTGAAGCTCACTGACCCTACGAGCTGAAGTAACTGCCACCAAGAAAATGACCTTCCAGGTCAAGTACTTCAGATGGCAGGTATTCAGTGGCTCAAAAGGAGGTTTCATCAGCTGGGTGAGGACGACGTTGAGATCCCATGACACAGTAGGAGGCTTGATAGGGGGCTTTGACAGAAGCAAGCCTCTCATGAATCGAACGACTAAAGGCTCTCCAGAGATGGCTTTACCTTCCACACGATAATGGTAAGCACTAATCGCACTAAGGTGATTCCTTACTGAGTTGGGCTTGAGGCCAGACTCTGATAAGTGCAGAAGGTATTCAAGCAGGTTCTGTGCAGGGCAAGAACGAGGTTCTAGGGCCCTGCTCTCACACCAAACGACAAACCTCCTCCACTTGAAAAAGTAACTCTTTTTAGTGGAATCCTTCCTAGAGGCAAGCAAGACCCGGGAGACACCCTCAGACAGACCCAACGCAGCGAAGTCTACGCCCTCAACATCCAGGCCGTGAGAGCCAGGGATTGAAGGTTGGGGTGCAGCAACGCTCCGTCGTTCTGCGAAATGAGAGTCGGAAAACACTCCAATCTCCACGGTTCTTCGGAGGACAACTCCAGAAGAAGAGGGAACCAGATCTGACGGGGCCAAAAGGGCGCTATCAGAATCATGGTGCCGCGGTCTTGCTTGAGCTTCAGTAAGGTCTTCCCCACCAAAGTTATGGGATGATAAGCATACAGGAGGCCGGTCCCCCAATGAAGGAGAAAGGCATCTGACGCTAGCCTGCCGTGTGTCTGAAGTCTGGAACAGAACAGAGGCAGCTTGTGGTTGGTCTGAGAGGCGAAAAGATCCACCGAGGGGGTGCCCCACTCTCGGAAGATCTTGCGTACCACTCTGGAATGGAGCGACCACTCGTGCGGTTGCATGACTCTGCTCAGTCTGTCGGCCAGACTGTTGTTTACCGCCTGCCAGGTACGTGGCTTGGAGAAGCATGCCGAACCGACACGCCCAACGCCACATACCGACGGCTTCCTGACACAGGGGGCGAGATCCGGTGCCCCCTGCTTGTTGACGTAATACATTGCAACCTGATTGTCTGTCCGAATTTGGATAATTTGGCAGGACAGCCGATCTCTGAAAGCCTTCAGTGCGTTCCAGATCGCTCGGAGCTCCAGGAGGTTGATCTGCAGATCCTTTTCCTGGAGGGACCACAGACCCTGGGTGTGAAGCCCATCGACATGGGCTCCCCACCCCAGGCGAGATGCATCCGTCGTCAGCACTTTCGTGGGCTGCGGAATTTGGAATGGACGTCCCAGGGTCAAATTGGTCCGTATGGTCCACCAGAGCAGTGAAGTGCGGCAACTGGTGGAGAGGCGGATGACATCCTCTAGATTCCCGGTGGCTTGGAACCACTGGAAGCTAGGGTCCATTGAGCAGATCTCATGTGAAGACGAGCCATGGGAGTCACATGAACTGTGGAGGCCATATGACCCAGAAGTCTCAACATCTGCCGAGCTGTGATCTGCTGAGACGCTCTGGTCTGCGAAGCCAGGGCCAAGAGATTGGTGGCCCTCGCTTCGGGAAGGTAGGCCTGAGCCGTCTGGGAATTCAGCAGCGCATCCTATGAATTCCAGAGACTGAGTGGCTGGAGATGGGAACTTTGGGTAATTTATCACAAACCCCAGCAGCTCCAGAAGTTGAATAGTGCACTGCATGGACCGGAGGGCTCCGGCCTCCGAGGTGTTCTTGACCAGCCAATCGTCGAGATATGGGAACACGTGCACTCCCAGCTTGCGTAGGTAGGCCGCTACCACCACGAGGCACTTTGTAAACACTCGTGGGGCAGAGGCGAGCCCAAAGGGCAGCACACAATACTGAAAGTGCCGTGCGCCCAGGCGGAATCTGAGATACTGTCTGTGAGCTGGCAGTATCGGGATGTGAGTGTATGCGTCCTTTAAATCAGGGAACATAGCCAATCGTTTTCTGAATCATTGGCAGAAGGGTGCCCAAGGAAAGCATCCTGACTTTTCTTTGACCAGGAATTTGTTCAGGCCTCTCAGGTCTAGGATGGGACGCATCCCCCCTGGTTTCTTTTCCACAAGGAAGTACCTGGAATAGAATCCCTGCCCTCCTGCCCGGGTGGTACGGGCTCGACCGCATTGGCGCTGAGAAGGGCGGAGAGTTCCTCTGCAAGTACCTGCTTGTGATGGGAGCTGAAAGACTGAGCTCCCGGAGGACAATTTGGAGGCAGGGAGGCCAATTCAGGGCGTATCCGTACCGCACTATTTGGAGAACCCACTGGTCGGAGGTTATGAGAGGCCACCTTTGGTGAAAGAATTTTAACCTCCCTCCGACCGGCAGGTCGTCCGTACGGACACTTGTAGGCGGCTATGTTCCCATTGATCCAGTCAAAAGCCCGTCCCCGGCTTTTGCTGTGGAGGCGCAGGGGGCTGCTTAGGGCGCACGCTGTTGACGGGAACGAGCGCGCTGGGGGCTGTCCCTGTGCCTGACAGGCCTTCGGTGCCGGCTGGTTGTACCTACGCTTCGCAAAAGAATAGGGTGCAGCCTGCCGAGCCCGGGAAAAACGCCCGCCCGCGGGGCGGGTGCTGAAGGCGCCCGGTGGGAGAGCTTGTCGATAGCGGTTTCCCGCTGATGCAGTTGGTCAACCATCTGCTCGACCTTCTCGCCAAAAATATTATCCCCCCGGCAAGGGACGTCAGCCAGTCTCTGCTGGGTTCGGTTGTCCAGGTCAGAGGCACGCAGCCATGAAGAGCCTGCGCATCACTATACCTTGGGCCGCAGCACGAGATGCCACGTCACAGGTGTCAAAATCCCCCTGGACAGGAACTTTCTGCACGCCTTCAGCTGCCTGACCACCTCCTGATAAGGCCTGGACTGCTCCGGCGGGAGCTTATCGACCAGGTCCGCCAGCTGTTGCACATTGGTCCGCATGTGGATGCTCATATAGAGCAGGTAAGATTGGATGCGGGTCACGAGCATGGAGGATTGGTAGGCCTTCCTCCAAATGAGTCCAGAGTGCGAGACTCCCGCCCCGGGGGCGCCGAGGCGGTATCCCTCGAACTCCGTGCCCTCTTGAGAGCAGAATCCACGACCGCTGAGTCATGGGGCAACTGGGGCCGCATGAGCTCTGGGTCAGAGTGGATCCTGTACTGGGACTCTGCTTTCTTGGGAATGGTGGGGTTAGTTAGTGGTCGCACCCAGTTCCGAAGCAGCGTCTCCTTCAGGACATTGTGGCAGTGGTACCGTGGAGGACTCTCTAGGTGGTGATGGATAGTCGAGGACCTCGAGCATCTCGGCCCTCGGCTCTTCCACAGAGACCACGGGAAGGGAATGCTTATAGACATATCCCGCACAAAGGAGGCAAAGGAGAGACTCTCAGGAGGTGAGAGCTTCCTCTCCGGGTGACGGCGTGGGGTCCGAGGGAAAGGCCCGTAGACTCCTCTGAGGAGAAATATCTCGGGTCCTCCTCTTCCCCCCACGAGTCCTCATCCTCGGTATCGGACATTAGCTCATGTAGCTGAGTCCGGTACCGGGCCCGGCTCGACGTCGAGGCACCAAGGGTCTCGGTGTCGTCGAGCGGTGGACTCCCGCGCCGGCGGGGACGGAGCTCCCTCCATCGACGTCGACGGGGACTCCACCTGCGTGGCGGTCGAGACCGGCACCGCAAGCGGCGGCGGTGTCGACAGCCCCGGCGCCGGGCTAGAGCTCGCCGGCGCCACAGTCATCGGCGCCGGGGGCGCAAGCACCCCCGACGCCGGCACAGCCTGGCGCATCAGCCCTTCCAGGATCCCCGGAAGGATGGCTCTGAGGCACTCGTCCAGGCCCGCTACCGGAAAGGCGGTGGGGCCGGTAAGGGTGTCGGTGCCAGAAGCTGCTGGGGGCCAGGAGACGGCACCGAGGTGCCGGAACCCCGACGCGTCGGTACCTCCACCACCGACGGAGATCTCTCCTCTCTGCGATGACGCTTCGGCGTCGACTCCTCTTCAGGGTGCACCGAGGGCTCCCGGTGACGGCGCTTCTTATCTTTTTTCCGGTGCACTTCACCGGCGCCGGAGGGCATGGAGGAGGAGGAGGTCGATCCCCCTCGGTCTCGAGGTACCGTGGTCCGACAGGGTTCGGTCCCGTGGCTCACGAGTTGAGGGAGTGACCGGGGCCGACTGCCCACAGCGGCCTCTCAACCCCACTCTCACCGGCGACCGGCGGGCCGACGGGACCTGTTCTCCTGGGTCGCTGCCATCGGTGCCGATGTCTCGGGCATCGATACCGGTACCGAAGAACCGGCCTTCGATACCGATGCCGTCGAGGTCGAGGGCCGGCGCAAGTTCCAAAAAGACGGTCCCGCAGAACTTGCCTCGCAACCTGAGTCCGTTTCCGGAGACCGAGACACAAAGCGCACGACTTGAGATTGTGCTCCGGCCCGAGCACTGGAGGCACCAAGCGTGGTGTCGGTCTGCGAGATCGGCCCGGGCCGCAGCGACCACACTTTTTAAATCCACTCGGGGACCTTCGAGGACATCGACGGAAAAATCGCGTCGGCGAAGTCAAGTCGGCAATGGTGGCTAAAAATCACACACCACGAAAAAATCAACCGACCGAGCGGGCCACTAGGCCGCAACGTGGCGTCCCCGCTAGAAAGCGAGGGAAAAAAGGGAGCGCGTGCTCCACACGCGCAAAAAATTTCTTTTTTTTTTTTTTTTTTTTAAACAATACAAACAAATCAGAGGAACCGAACAGGATCCAAGCGACGATCCGCGTAAACGCGGTCGAAAATCCGGCGGCTGAACAGAGAGAGAGGCAAACGCACCACTCTCTCAGTCGCGGAAAAAAAGTAACTGGCGGGAGCGGTCGCGCCACAGGGCGGGAAGGCGGCCGCGCATGCGCGGGTGGGCGTGGCCTGCGTGCCGACCGTCCCGCGAAGCTTCTTCCGGTTGGTGGGGGCTGCCGCGGACGTCAACCCAGTCGTGAGAACAAGCAGCCTGCTTGTCCTCGGAGAACTGACAGAATCCCAACGAGTCAAGAAGGACAAGGGAGTATTGCAACTGGACAGCCAAGTCTAAATAACACTTCATTGATGACTACATTTGCTCTAAAAAAGGAATTTTTTTGTGTGCGTGTGTTTTTAATATACACTTGGCTAGGACAGAGGCATCATAAAACTGTTACACCGGCTACGAGATCTCTCGTGACACACAGCCATTCCAGATCTTCCCCACTTTTACGTTTATTGATCATCTGCCTCTGACGCTAACTCATTATTTTTATACTTCTTAAAAACAACTTCTACCAACACGACCCCAGTACTTAACTGACGTCGAAAGTGTACAACGCTGAAAATAGTTGAGCCTCCCGACGCCCACTGCCTCGGCTCTTTTGTTTATATGGCGATCCAACCTTTAAGTACCCCAGAAGCAGGTTCTGTGGAACCGAAACGCCAGGTTTTTGAACCAGTGGGCCGTCCAAAGGTTCAACTATTTTCAGCGTGGTAACTTTCTATCCTGCTTATTTTCGAAGGAGAAGGGTGGCCATCTTCCGACACAAATCGGGAGATGGCCGGCCTTCTCCTAAGGCCGGCCAAATCGGTATAATCGAAAGCCGATTTTGGCCGGCTTCAACTGCTTTCCGTCGCAGGGCTGGCCAAAGTCCAAGGGGGCGTGTCGGCAGTGTACTGAAGGCAGGACAGGGGCGTGGTTAAGATATGGCCGGCCTCGGCCAATAATGGAAACAAGAAGGCCGGCTCTGACGAGCATTTGGTTGACTTTACTTGGCTCTTTTTTGTTCACGACCAAGCATCAAAAATGTGCCCTAAATGACCAGATAACCACCGGAGGGAATCGGGGATGACCTCCCCTTACTCCCCCAGTGGTCACCAACCCCCTCCCACCCAAAAAAAAAAAAAAATTAAAAATGTTTTGCCAACCTCTATGCCAGCCTCAAATGTCATACCCAGCTCCATCATAGCACTATGCAGGTCCCTGGAGCAGTTTTTAGTGGGTACTGCAGTGCACTTCAGGCAAGTGGACCCAGGCCCATCCCCCCTACCTGTTACATTTGTGGTGGTAAATGGGAGCCCTCCAAAACCCACCACAAACCCACTGTACCCACATCTAGGTGCCCCCCTTCCACCCGTAAGGGCTATGGTAGTGGTGTACAGTTGTGGGTAGTGGGTTTTGGGGGGCTCAGCACACAAAGTAAGGAGCAATTTATGATGTCCACTGTAGTGCCCCTAGGGTGCCCGGTGGGTGCCCTGGCATGTGAGGGGGACCAGTGCACTACAATGCTGGCTCCTCCCACAACCAAATGGCTTGGATTTGGCCAGCTTTGAGATGGCCGCCATTAGTTTCCATTATCGGCGAAAACCAATGGCGGCCATCTCTAACGCCGGCGATCTCTAAGAGCGGCCCAAAATGTTGAGATTTGGCCGGCCCCGACCGTATTATCGAAACGAAAGATGGCCGGCCATCTTGTTTCGATAATACAGTCGGGTACGCCGCTTAACGGGGCCATCATTACAGATGGCCGCCCCCGTTCTATTATACCCCTCTATGTCAGTTAAGTATTGGGGTCGCTGTTGGTAGAAGTTGTTTTTAAGAAAGTATAATAAAGGGGTTTTTTGTATAAAATACTACTACTACTTAACATTTCTAGAGCGCTACTAGGGTTACGCAGCGCTGTACAATTTAACAAAGAAAGACAGTCCCTGCTCAAAGAGCTTACAATCTAATAGACAAGTGAACGGTCGGTCCGATAGGGGCAGTCAAATTGGGGCAGTCTGGATTCACTGAACGGTAAGGGTTAGGTGCCGAACGCAGCATTGAAGAGGTGGGCTTTAAGCAAAGACTTGAAGACGGGCAGGGAGGGGGCTTGGCGTAAGGGCTCAGGAAGATTGTTCCAAGCATAGGGTGAGGCGAGGCAGAATGAGCGGAGCCTGGAGTTGGCGGTGGTGGAGAAGGGTACTGAGAGGAGGGATTTGTCCTGTGAGCGGAGGTTACGGGCGGGAACGTAAGGGGAGATGAGGGTAGAAGATAGTGAAGGTTAGCGTCAGAGGCCGATGATTAAGAAACTTAACAGTGCTGCAGATCTGGAATAGCTGTGCGTCATAAGAGATCTCATAGCCGGTGTAACAGTTTCTGATGCATCTGTCCCAGCCCGAGTGGTCTCTATATATAAATATTAAAAACACAAAAAAATAAAAATGAATTCCTTTTTGTGGAGCAAATGTAGTAATCAGTGAAAGAATATGTGTGTTATTATTCTTGGCTGCCCAGTTGCAATACTCCCTTGTTCTATTTTGGGTGACATTACTGTGGAGTATTTCTATTTCCCTTTATATTCTTTTACAATCCCAGATTCCATGCTACCAATCCCAGGGATAAGATAAGTCATAGGAATAGCAGACTATGGACTACTGTGCAATTTAAACAGTGCATTTTTTTCTAGCGAAAAAGGTGCTGGTAGTCAAAATGCCAGGCCACCCCTTCAGGAGTGAGGTAATCACTGAGGAACCCACCCCACAATAGCCAGGCCCCCTGCAACTAGTCACAGAATCTATGACAAGGCAGAATTGGTGTGTAGAGCCTGAGCTCTTTCATTAAAACTTTGGGACCATGGGTCAATTTTAGCAGACAATGGAAAAGGTGCCAGTACTCAGTACCCCCAAGTACCCCCTCAAAAAAAGCCCTGGTTTTATCACATGTAGCAGTGATTTTGATTTCTACAGGCATTTCTTTTTTCTTTCATTTAGGAGGCTTATCAACATGAGCTATTGTTAAGACATGTTATTTTACTGTTAACCCCTGTAATTAGCTTGATTGTTCTATACTTGGCTCACTTTGATAATGTGATGTCATAATGCCTCATTCCACCAATGGCTAACAGCCAACCTCATCAGTGAAGTCACAATGGCCTGATCACCTACACATGGGTTCCTTTTATCCAGTACATTTGTTCTAGCAAAAGAGGTGCCGGTACTCAAATGCTAGGCTACCCTTCAGGGGTGAGGTGATCACTGAGGGATCCACCCCACAATGGTCAGGCCCCCTGCAACCAGTCACAGAATCTATGACAAGGCAGAATTGGTATATAGGGCCTGAGCTCTTTCATTAAAACTTGGGGACCATGGGTCAATTTTAGCAGACCATGGAAAAGGTGCCAGTACTCAGTGCCCCCTCAAAAAAAAAAGCTCTGAATTTAAATCTAAAACCAGTATAGAGCTGGTCAGTGAGAAGACAATGAGTGACAGCAGAGTCTCAGACAGGAATTCGATATAGCCTCCGAGCGGAAATCTAGCAAGGCATACTTGGCTTTGTGCTTACACTAAGTAAATCAAAGTGTTCACAGGTCTGCTCTCCCCCCACCCTTTTCCACTGGAAAATGTCTGGAGGGCTTCCATGGTAGATTTATTTTCCTTTACCAGTATCATCCTACTCTTGTCTTCACGCTTCCCTAAAACCCTGCAGCACATAAGTGTACAGCATCAAAATCAATTCCCAGAAAACGATCCTACAAACGGCAAAAGAAAAATTCCAACCAGCCTCCTCCTCACTGTCCACCACGTTTGCCTCGCTCTCGCTATGCAAAACATTACAGAGCTAGGACAGACGTTTCAGAGAACTGGGTTCGCTTTTGAAGTAGAGTGATCAAAGACTGGAACAAAAGGCAGGAATGAGAAAATTTAATTGTTCTTGGTTCATAAAATAGGACTGCCAGCTGGATGGTTTCTTTCCCCCCCCCCCCCTCCTTTTAGAATGATGATTTCACAACTAATTAAGCAGGGGCATGAGCGGCCATGATAAAGCACCTTCGCCACAGATTGTCAAGCACACATAGCAATTGCTTCTCGTCTCAGATCATCAAAAGTATTCAGCACAGGAAACCAAACATATTCAAATACGTCTCAGCGAAATCACAGGACTCCACTGCAGAGTCGTAGCGAGGGGAGCTGACACCCGGGCGGGTCGCCGCTGCGCACTACCCCTCCCCGGGTGCAGCACGGCGCACCCTCCTCCTGCTGGAGCGCACACCCCCCCCCCCCCCGGAGCGCATACCTGCAGCGAGGGACGGGCGGGAGGGCTGATCCGCCCCCACTGCACGTTGCTGGGGTGTGTCGGCTCCGCGCTGCCTGGTTCACCTGCTCTCTCTGTCCCGGAACAGGAAGTAACCTGTTCCGGGGCAGAAAGGGCAGTGCACCAGCGCAGAGCCGACACCCTCCCAGCGGCGTGCACCCGGGGCAGACCGCCCCCCTTCCTACGCCACTGCTCCACTGGTTATAATACAGCATTAGGGCATGTACCCCAGACCTAGGGGGTCTTTTACTAAGCAGCGGTAGGGCAAACGGCGCAAGTAATGAGCTCCAAATTGGCACTACAGCCAGGATGGCGTGGGCACCTGGTGGTAATTCCGATGTTGGCGCACACCAGTGGCATAGCTACATGGGGCCACGGGGGCCTGGGCCCCCGTAGATTTGGCCCTGGACCCCCCCTGCTGACGACCCTCTCGACCCCCCCCTCCCGTCGCCATCGCCTACCTTTGCTGGCGGGGACCCCCAACCCCTGCCAACCGAGGTCCTCTTCTTCCTTCGTTCTGTTTCTGAGTCAGAAACAGAATGAAGGAAGAAAAGGACCTCAGCTGGTGGGGGGTGGGTCCCCCGTCAGCAAAGGTAGGCGACGGCGGCGGAGGTTGGCGGCGGGAGGGGTGGGGTCAAAGCTGGTGGTGGTGGTGGCACCACTGGGGGGGGGGGCTAAAATATGCCCCCTCCCGTCGAAGTCTGGTTACACCCCTGGCGCACACTGTTTCCCACGGTAGAAAATAATTTTCTAGTTTTTACCGCGGGGGCGTTCCCGGCGGTAATCGGCAGTGTGGCCACACTGCCTCATACTGTCTGTCTACCGTGTGAGTAGCATGTGAGTCCTTACCACTCAAGTACATAAGTGGCATTAAGGACTCAGGCAGTAAATAGCCGGCACTATTTTTAATATTAACGCACGGCCATTTACTGTCCCATTAAAAAAAGGGCCTTTTTTATTCGCTGTGGTAAAAAAAAATGGCCCAGCACATGCCAATTTCAACACGTCCAAACTAGCACAGGCCACTTTTTACCACAGTTTAGTAAAGGGCCCCTTATTTAGGAAGGCAGTGTGAGCCCTATGCATATCGCTGACAAAAAGAACAAGAAATGATATTCCAATTGAAAACTGTAGACCCACAAGGTTTAAACAAAAATGTGGAATGGAAAGCATTTTTTAAAGCACTGTACCTTTAAATCATCATTAAGGTTCAATTGGCTCAAGAACGCGACAGCATTAGGATAAAAACCCACGGCCATCTTATGTATAGTAATTATGAATATTCCATTTATCTTCCTGAAGCAGCGAGGTTTGGCGAAACAAGGCACTCTTGTAGAAGACTGAAGATTAAGTCATTGGATTAATACAAGCAACGACCGGGGAAGGTAGCCGGCAGCCGGTGGAGCAGTGTCAACGGCCGTTTGATCATCAAGGAAGGATTAAGCAGTAGCCACAAGATGTGCACGTTAACACACGGGAGATTAAAAGCACCACTCGGGGGGGGGGGGGGGGGTGTTTAAAAACCATGCTTGCTCAATTTTGATAGTTTGAATTGGATTACAGAATTCTTGCAAGAGTATTGGGCACTTTTCTCACAGTGGTTAAATGTGACTATTTAGATGGGCTTTTTTGAGAAACCAAGATTTTCTCCATAAAGAGAGGGTTTTTTTTTTGGCCCGGATGAATAATACTATCAGGGGCATTTTTGAAAGAGAAGGGCGCCCATCTTCCGACACAAATCGGGAGATGGGCATCCTTCTCTCAGGGTCACCCAAATCGGCATATTCGAAAGCCGATTTTGGGCATCCTCAACTTCTTTCCATCGCGGGGACGACCAAATTTCCGGGGGCGTGTCGGCAGTGTACCGAAGGCGGGACGGGGGGGCGTGCTTAACAGATGGGTGTCCTCGGCCGATAATGGAAAAAAGAAGGGCGTCCCTGACGAGCTTTTGGCCGACTTTACTTGGTCCCTTTTTTTCACGACCAAGCCTCGAAAAATGCCCAAACTGACCAGATGACCAACGGAAGAAATCAGGGATGACCTCCCCTTACTCCCCCGGTGGTCACCAACCCCCTCCCACCCCCCACCCCCCAAAAAAATTTTTAAAACATTTTTTGCCAGCCTCTATGCCAGCCTCAAATATCATACCCAGCTCCACGACAGCAGTATGCAGGTCCCTGGAGTAGTTTTTAGTGGGTGCAGTGCACTACAGGCAGGCGGACCCAGGCCCATCCCCCCTACCTGTTACACTTGTGGTGGTAAATGTGAGCCCTTCTAAATCCACCCGAAACCCACTGTACCCACATGTAGTTCCCCCTTCACCCATAAGGTGTTATACAGTTGTGGGGAGTGGGTTTTGGGGTTTTTTGGGGGGCTCACCACACAAGGGAAGGGAGCTATGGACTTGGGAGCAATTTAGGAAGTCCACTGCAGTGCCCCCTAGGGTGCCCGGCTGGTGTCCTAGCATGTCAGGGGGACCAGTGCAGTACGAATGCTGACTCCTCCCACGACCAAATGCCTTGGATTTGGTCATTTTTGAGATGGGCGTCCTCGGTTTCCATTATCGGCAAAAACCGATGTCCGCCCATCTCTATGTTGACCTAAATGTTGAGATTTGGACGTCCCCGACCGTATTATCAAAACAAAAGATGGACGCCCATCTTGTTTCGATAATACAGGTTTCCCACCCCTTTGCGGCGCCGTCCTTAGAGATGGGTGCCCTTAGAGATGGCCGTCCCTGTTCGATTATTCCCCTTCACATGGGCCAATGATAGTATTTGCTGCAAATATAATTGAGGTGCTCTCCTTGTGGCAGCAAACTATTCAAGTTGGAACTGTCTCACTAGGAAGCTTTGAGATCCGCTTTTTTTATAATTATATTACCGCACTGTGGCAGAAACGCCCAAGTCCAAACTGGACTTTAGAATTAGTACGTTTGCTCAAAGAAAAAGTGACATAAAGATGTGCACTAAGTGACAATTCAATAAAGGTCGCTTAGGGGGAGATTCTATTTATGGTGCAATAATAAATTGGTGGTGAAATCACTGCCGACGAAGGGCCGCGTTATAGGCGCGTTAGCGTTTTTAACACGTATTAACCACGTATGCGCCTACAGTATCCCTATAGGCGCCTACACGGTTAGCGCACACATTAATTATGCTAACATGCCTTAGTAAACAGGGCCCTAAGCGTATTCTATAATTTGTGCCTAGATTTAGGCGCCGATTTAGAGAATACCTTAGTTTGATATTTCAGCGCCTAAATCTGCACGTATCCGTTTACATCAACGAAAATGTGGCGTAAATCCCAGCACGTACATTTAGGCACACTGGGCCATATTCTACAACTAGGCGCTTAAATTGAGAACGTCCACGAAACGCTCATTTTCCCACACGTAAGAAGGCCCCTTTTTCCCTGCGCGCGATAGAAGTTCGGCGCACGTCACTACAGAATATGCTTAGCGAGTTGTGCTCCTAAATTCTAAGAAGTGCCATTAGTGCTCATTACTGCTTGTTAGTGCTGATATCAGCGCTCATTAGCTTATTAAGCCAATTATTGTTGCTGTTATAGAATCCGCGCCGACTTTGGCGCCTAAACCTAAGCACCCTATATAGAATCTGGGGGTTAGTGCTAATCAACCTTTATAGCATAATGCTTAGTGCAGATTCCCCACCTACCCAACGTTGGGCACAAGGACACACACCTGCTGAAACCTGTGCAAAACCCTCACGCCCAACTGTTGGAAGCTGGAAGTTGGTTTGCGGTGTTCCACGAAATGGTGCGCAATGATCTAGAATACTGGATTTCTACTACTACTACTACTACTACTTAGAAATGCAAAGTAGTAGTAGTAGAAAATCCAAGTATTCTAGATCATTGCGCACCATTTCGTGGAACACCGCAACCTGCCCTGCCCCTTCCCCATGGCCACGTCCCCTTTTGAGTTGTGTGCCAATAAATTTAGGCACACCTTATTAAATAGGGCAACTCCAATAAATTGTTAACGTCCAATTGACTAATTAGAAATGGTACAGAGAAGGGCGACAAAAATGATAAAGGGGACGGGACGACTTCCCTATGAGGAAAGGCTAAAGCAGCTAGCTTGGAGAAAAGACAGCTGAGGGAAGATATGATAGAGCTCTATAAAATAATGAGTGGAGAGAACGAGTAGACGTGAATCGCTTGTTTACTCTTTCCAAAAATAATAGGACTAGGGGGCACGCAATGAAGCTACAAAGTAGTAAATTAAAAAAAAATTAAAGCGAATATTTCTTCACTCAACGTGTAATTTAACTCTGCAATTTGTTGCCAGAGAATGTTGTAAAAAGCAGTTAGCTTAGCGGGGTTTAAAAAAAGTCCATAAGCCACTATTAAAATGGACTTGGGGAAAATTCACTGCTTATGTCTAGAATAAGCAGCATAAAATGTATTGTACCGTTTGGGGATCTTGCCAGGTTCTTGTAACCTGGATTGGCCAGTGTTGGAAACAGGATACCGGGCTTGATGGATCTTTGGCCTGTCCCAGTATGACAACGCTTATGTACTTACTTTCTTAGTTTGTGCACGCATCTGGGATCCATGCTGAATCCAGGAGATTACATTCTCGATAGGGAATGGGGAAGTAAAAAGGGAAAAGCATCTTGCTCATTTCTGATTCAACTGGGCTTTTCCCCTGATCTTTTTTTTTGTCTATTTCTTACATTCATTTTAACAAAAATTGGTTAATATCCATTCGCTTGTTAAAATTCAATACATTGATTTAGGGGGCGCCTATTGCTAACTGTGGTAAAAGGGCCCTGTGCTGGTGGTGGTGGTGGCCAGTTTGCAGCGCACCAGGGCCCCTTTCACTGCAGCAAGTAAAAAAGGCCAAAAAAATAGCAGCACAGCCATTTCGGGGGCAGCCTTACCGCCACCCATTGAAGTGGCGATAAGGGCTCTCGCGGTAACTCCCTGTGGAAATATTTTTAAAATATTTCCACTAGCGCCAGAAATGGTGCGCGCTGGTGGTGGAACTACCCCCCAGCACCCGCATTTGGCCGCAGTAGTTCCAGGTTGCCATGCAGTAACCCTTTAGTAAATGGGTCCTTTAGTGCACACTAATTTTAAGGCATGTTACATAAGAACATAAGCATTGCTGTATTGGGACAGACAGAAGGTCCGTCAAGCCCAGTATCCTGTTTCCAACACTGGCCAATCCAGGTCACAAGTACCTGGCAAGATGCCAGAACAGCAAAACAGATTTTAAGCTGCTTATCCTAGAAATAAGCAGTGGAATTTCCCAAGTCCATCCTAATAATGGCTTGTGGACTTTTCTTTTAGGAAATTATCTAAACCTTTTTCAAACCCTGCTAAGATAACAGCTTTTACCACATTCTCTGGCAACAAATTCCAGAGTTTTAATTACTCGTTAAACTCTGAAATTTGTTGCCAGAGAATGTGATGAATGCACACTGACAAATGGTGAATGCACACTGACAAATAGGCATCTCTAATAGGAATTAATGATCCCAATGTGGTGAATGCACACTGACGAATGGTGAATACACAATGACAAATAGACATCTCTAATAGGGATTAATGATCCCACTCTGTATGTTTATAGGCTTATTGGTAGTAGTAGAACTGTGAATTCACACTGACAAACAGGCATCTCTAATAGGGATTAATGATCCCAATGTGGTGAATGCACACTGATGAATGGTGAATGCACACTGACAAATAGGCATCTCTAATAGGGATTAATGATCCCACTCTGTATATTCATAGGCTTATTGGTAGTAGAAGAACTGTGAATGCACACTGGTGAATGGTGAATGCACACTGACAAATAGGCATCTCTAATAGGAATTAATGATCCCAATGTGGTGAATACACACTGGTGAATGGTGAATGCACACTGACAAATAGGCATCTCTAATAAGGATTATGATCCCACTCTGTATATTCATAGGCTTATTGGTAGTAGAAGAACTGTGAATGCACACTGGTGAATGGTGAATGCACACTAACAAATAGGCATCTCTAATAAGGATTAATGATCCCACTCTGTATATTCATAGGCTTATTGGTAGTAGAAGAACTATGAATGCACACTGGTGAATGGTGAATGCACACTGACAAATAGGCATCTCTAATAGGGATTATGATCCCACTCTGTATATTCATAGGCTTATTGGTAGTAGAAGAACTGTGAATGCACACTGGTGAATGGTGAATGCACACTGACAAATAGGCATCTCTAATAGGAATTAATGATCCCAATGTGTGAAATACACACTGTGAATGGTGAATGCACACTGACAAATAGGCATCTCTAATAAGGATTAATGATCCCACTCTGTATATTCATAGGCTTATTGGTAGTAGAAGAACTGTGAATGCACACTGGTGAATGGTGAATGCACACTAACAAATAGGCATCTCTAATAAGGATTAATGATCCCACTCTGTATATTCATAGGCTTATTGGTAGTAGAAGAACTGTGAATGCACACTGGTGAATGGTGAATGCACACTGACAAATAGGCATCTCTAATAGGGATTAATGATCCCACTCTGTATATTCATAGGCTTATTGGTAGTAGAAGAACTGTGAATGCACACTGGTGAATGGTGAATGCACACTGACAAATAGGCATCTCTAATAGGGATTAATGATCCCACTCTGTATATTCATAGGCTTATTGGTAGTAGAAGAACTGTGAATGCACACTGGTGAATGGTGAATGCACACTGACAAATAGGCATCTCTAATAGGGATTAATGATCCCACTCTGTATATTCATAGGCTATTGGTAGTAGAAGAACTGTGAATGCACACTGGTGAATGGTGAATGCACACTGACAAATAGGCATCTCTAATAGGAATTAATGATCCCAATGTGGTGAATACACCTGGTGAATGGTGAATGCACACTGACAAATAGGCATCTCTAATAAGGATTAATGATCCCACTCTGTATATTCATAGGCTTATTGGTAGTAGAAGAACTGTGAATGCACACTGGTGAATGGTGAATGCACACTAACAAATAGGCATCTCTAATAAGGATTAATGATCCCACTCTGTATATTCATAGGCTTATTGGTAGTAGAAGAACTGTGAATGCACACTGGTGAATGGTGAATGCACACTAACAAATAGGCATCTCTAATAAGGATTAATGATCCCACTCTGTATATTCATAGGCTTATTGGTAGTAGAAGAACTGTGAATGCACACTGGTGAATGGTGAATGCACACTGACAAATAGGCATCTCTAATAGGGATTAATGATCCCACTCTGTATATTCATAGGCTTATTGGTAGTAGAAGAACTGTGAATGCACACTGGTGAATGGTGAATGCACACTGACAAATAGGCATCTCTAATAGGAATTAATGATCCCAATGTGGTGAATACACACTGGTGAATGGTGAATGCACACTGACAAATAGGCATCTCTAATAAGGATTAATGATCCCACTCTGTATATTCATAGGCTTATTGGTAGTAGAAGAACTGTGAATGCACACTGGTGAATGGTGAATGCACACTAACAAATAGGCATCTCTAATAAGGATTAATGATCCCACTCTGTATATTCATAGGCTTATTGGTAGTAGAAGAACTGTGAATGCACACTGGTGAATGGTGAATGCACACTGACAAATAGGCATCTCTAATAGGGATTAATGATCCCACTCTGTATATTCATAGGCTTATTGGTAGTAGAAGAACTGTGAATGCACACTGGTGAATGGTGAATGCACACTGACAAATAGGCATCTCTAATAGGAATTAATGATCCCAATGTGGTAAATGCACACTGACGAATGGTGAATGCACAATGACAAATAGGCGTCTCTAACAGGGATTAATGATCCCACTATGTATATTTATAGGCATACTGGTAGTAGCAGCACTTTACAACAGTGTTTCCCAAGTCAGATTTTCATATCCACAATGAATATGTATGAAATTGATTTGCATATACTGCCTCTATTATATGCAAATCTCTTCATGCATATTCATTGTGAATATCCTGAAAACTCTACTGGCAAGGGGTACTCCAGAACTGACTTGGGAAATACTGCTCTATAAGACATATCTTATAGGTCAAAATTCAATTTTATGTTCCTGCATTAAATTGCAGGCACTGATGGCTAATTTCTTTTCACAGCTCTGTGTTCTAATCTTATCAAATTACCCTCCAACCGACCACTAAATATACATTTAAGAGTTATCTGCAGATAGAAAAAAAAGCTATTTGATTTTTTGTAGGACCTGAAAGTAGGGTTGTTTGCTGAGAAATGTGCGGCAGTAAACTTTTTGTGTTATTTTAAAGGATTATACATCTCTACAGCTATTTTAAGGATTGTCCTTGTAATTTTAAGGGAGAGGTTTTTGGGGGGGTTTGATGTATTTTATTGTATTTTTATATTGTAATCCACTTAAATTGAATTTGGGCATAGATGATGTGGAATATGAACTACAATAATAAATGACCATTATACATTTTCTGCAAGCAAATGTTTTTCATATGTGGAAAATTCCCAGACCCCTAAAGAAATGGCACTTGGTAGGCCTGGACCTAGCTGGAGCCACCTCCGTTATGGTGGGTGTGGGCACGCCATGCATCAAACATCTCCCCTTCTAGATTATGTTGACCGATTGGTTTGGATTCTTTTTTTTCGGTATTTTATGGTTTTAGCTTGGTAAATTCCTGGTTTTTTTTCATTACGTCCCTCCTCCATCTGATAAACTTTCTGCTGGCAATCTTACAAAAGAAAGCTAAGGCTGCCACAGCCTGTGTCTGCTTCCTGCCAGTACAGAAGAGAGACTGGCGAGGGGATGGAAAAAAAAATATCAATAACCAAAAATTTGTCAAAATAAAAAAAAAGATGAGCAAAAAAAAAGACATTCGATTGAAACAAGAAAGAGCCATAAAAATTAAAGTAAAAAAAAATGTGGTGGGTGAAATTTACAAAAATAACTACACTTTTTTCCTGCCTCTTAAAAAAAAAGATTTTAGCTGGCATCCAGGTTTTTCTAAATAGTTTTTTGCTATAAGCTGTAGTAAGCACTAATGCCTGTTTTCCGCAGTTAAAATGCACTACTGCAGGGCGGGTAAGGCTGTCCCACAGTAGCTTTTGCATGTGCATGAACTGCCCATGCGCTAAAAAAATATAAAATTTATTTTTAGCACCGGGGACATGTGTAGGAGAGTGGGCGTGGCTATGCTAATTGGTTAGTGCTTGGGCAGGATTAGCACGTGAGCCCTTACCGCCTACAAAATAGGTGTCAGTGAGGGCTCGCACGCTAATGGCCATGTGCTGATGGGGAAAATTCGCGCGTGATCATTCTTGCAAAAATGGAATAAAAATTGCCCATTTACCGGCATCGCTAGAAGGGTCCCTTTTACAAAGCAGCGGTATGTTTTTTTGCCACGTGCCAATCCAGCACTACCGCGGGGTGCAGGAGCCCAGCGGTAGTGCTTTCCCCCCAAAACGCAACATTTCCGGCGCTGAAAAAAAACTGTTTTATTCTCTCAGTGCTGGGGGCCTACCTGGTGGTAATCAGGCAGCCCCTGGAAATGGCCGTGCTGCAAGTGTTACACTGCTCGCAATGCCATAAGTATACATAAGTATTGCCATACTGGGACAGACCCAAGGTCCATCGAGCCCAGCATCCTGTTTCCAACAGTGGCCAATCCAGGTCACAAATACCTGGCAAGATCCCAAAAATGTACAAAGCGTTTTATACTGCTTATCCCAAATAGTGGATTTTCCCCAAGTCCATTTAATAACGGTCTATGGACTTTTCCTTTAGGAAGCCGACCAAACCTTTTTTAAACTCCGCTAAGCTAACCGCCTTTACACATTCTCTGGCAACAAATTCCAGAGTTTAATTACACGTTGAGTGAAGAAACATTTTCTCCGATTCGTTTTTAAATTTACTACATTGTAGCTTCATCACATGCCCTCTAGTCCTAGTATTTTTTGGAAAGTGTGAACGCCCTTTCCATTAAAAAAAAAAAAAAGCCCTTTTACACACTGCAGTAAAAGGAGGCCTCAGCGCATGGCAAATCCACATGCCGACGCTACAACAGGGCCTCTTTTACCTCGGCTTTGTAAAAGAGGCCTTAGCATGTGGGAAAAGCCCATATTGAGCCTAGCACAGGCCACTTTTCAGCACTGCTTAATAAAAGGGACCCTTTCATTTGGTAGTCAGAATTGTGTGTACTAGCCCTACACCATGCTCATAAATTAAATAGCAGAACTGGCATCTCCCACCTGATTTGCACAGACCGTTTGCCATTGTGGTTTCCACATAACTTAAAAAAAAAAATGCATTAACGCTCTAAATTTATTTGCATACTTGCATTTGACACTTCCATGCAGCTGGCACCCTAATTTCCCAGTGAGAAAATTGCTAAGGAAGTCCCAAAAATTGTGACACAAATGGAACTGGGCAAAGGACAGGAAAACTTCTTTTGCCTTTGGGAAAACCCTGTGCAGCTCGCTCAGGGCCTCTCCAGGAGTCATTTATTGCTTAATGTAGGTAACAGACACTGCCTGGGGATGTCATGGTTCCCTCATTTTACTCTGTAAACACAATCCTAGCAACCATTCATCCCGTACTTCTATAAATTATGGTAGGCACCTGATAGAGGAGTTTGTTTTTACAGATGTTTTAGTGATTTTATTATGACTTATGTATCTGGTTTTATGGATGTTACACAATTATAGAGATAGATTTTGTTATTCATATTATGATTGTACTTTACTCTATACATTTCTTGTCTTTAGTGCTAAACACAGGAACATTGACATCGCCCTTAATTGTCTGTCTGTATTACTTTTTAGATTGTAAGCTCTATTGAGCAGGGACTGTCTCTCTATGTCAGGTGTTCAGCGCTGCGTGCGTCTAGCAGCGCTATACAAATGTTAATAATAATAATAACATTGAACCAATGGAAAAGTTATGTTACGTAAAGCTATTCTGTGAGAACTGTTTGTTTTGTACAATTCCATGTTACGCTCCCGTTGAATGAAGTTTGTGAGATACCAATTCTGTCAGCCTTGGAAAAATGCAGTACTGTGATCATCCAACACAGACTTGAACGTGACTGACACCCCCTTTCTCTCTTCTGAAACATTTTTTTTTATTTGTTCATATCGCATTGACTTCAAAGGCTGAAATGCATTCATCTGCCGGCAAAACTCTCGCGTGCTTACGACTGCTGTGCCTGTACCATAAGGCAGTCACAGTCTATCCTCTGAAACACATAAAAAGAATCTTTTTCCTCTATTCCTGTGTTCCGTTTTAAGACACTGGTCTTGAGAAAGAATTTCTTTTTGGTTGTCTCCTTATTCAGAATGGTACCATACTGATGTTTCCTGTGACCTTGGAAAGTCACTTAACCCCCCCCTTCCCCCCCCCCCCCCCCATTTCCCTAGGTGCTTGGACAGGGCTGTCCTGAATTTGTAACCTGCCTTGACACTGGCTTCTGGAAAATCAACTAAATACAAGCCAAATCCATACCATAACACTGGAGACAAAGGCTTTAAAAGCTGCAGGACCAGGACGGCAGCAGCTCTTAAGAAAACTTTCACCCCCAAGACACACAAGAATGAAAAGGAACCCAGCATTATAGGAGCCCAATCCACAGTCACTTGTCATGAAAAATTAATCAAGTCATTAACTAGCTCTCCAGACCAATGCAGCCCTTGGTATATAACTCATGAACATACAAGACAGAGACCCTTAGAAGCTATGCCCCTACTGCTAGGATAAACAAAGCACAAAACCAGTCATTGAAGGCAAAATATTAAGAGAGTCAATTTCACAATAATGGATGTTAATTTTAAACCACCGTACAAGGTACTTTTCTATTGCACTTTCAGGCACTGCCCTGCATAGCAACAGCTCCACAATCTGATAGCAACTCGCCTACAGCATACATTTGACTATAATTTTCAATGAACAGGACTACTCAAAGCCATACTTTATTTTTAACGCAAATAGGTGACACAAATAAAACACAAGAGTGAGACTGAGGCGAGTAATGCGATCAAGCCAAGAATTGAAGCGGTGCAAAGAAAAACTACGAGAAAGGTATGGGATTTGCGTTACAAGACGTATGAGGAGAGACTTGCTGAACTAAACATGTATACTCTGGAGGAAAGGAAAAACAGGGGTGATATGATACAGACGTTCAAATATTTGAAAGGTATTAATCCGCAAAGGAACCTTTTCCGGAGATGGGAAGGTGGTAGAACGAGAGGACATGAAATGAGATTGAAGGGGGGCAGACTCAAGAAAAATGTCAGGAAGTATTTTTTCACGGAGAGAGTAGTGGATGCTTGGAATGCCCTCCCGCGGGAGGTGGTGGAAATGAAAACGGTAACGGAATTCAAACATGCGTGGGATAAGCATAAAGGAATCCTGTGCCGAAGGAATGGATCCTCAGGAGCTTAGTCAAGATCGGGAGGCGGGGCTGGTGGTTGGGAGGCGGGGATAGGGCTGGGCAGACTTATACGGTCTGTGCCAGAGCCGGTGGTTGGGAGGCAGGGCTGGTGGTTAGGAGGTGAGGATAGTGCTGGGCAGACTTATACGGTCTGTGCCTGTGCCAGAGCCAGTGGTTGGGAGGTGGGGCTGGTGGTTGGGAGGCGGGGATAGTGCGGGGCAGACTTATACGGTCTGTGCCCTGAAGAGCACAGGTACAAATCAAAGTAGGGTATACACAAAAAGCAGCAAATATGAGTTATCTTGTTGGGCAGACTGGATGGACCGTGCAGGTCTTTTTCTGCCGTCATCTACTATGTTACTAAGTTACTATGATCATACAGAACCCATAAAAATGAAATCTATCCTGTCCCGTCAGATATTTATACACAAGAAATCCACAGATCACAACTACCCACCCATGCTCTCTGTCTTTCTGATCAGAGTAACGACTGGGAAATGTGCACTAATGTTGATATGATTCCTCAAGTACATCCTCAACTTTTGTCTCATCATTCACTTCCATGATACATAAATCGCACAGTGGATGAACACGATAGCTCAGGAAGGGGCCCTTTCACAAAAGCGCACTAATGTGTGACTACCACACGCTAAAAAGGCAACTACCGTGGGATGCGCTCAGGTGTCCTGCAATTAGTTCTGGGACTGGCACGTGCCAATCCTGCGCCACAAAGCAGTAAATATTTTTTAGCACAGGGGTGTGTGCGGAGAGTAGGCGTACCGTGCGCTAATGGGGTAGAGTGGGTAAATCACCAAGTGCTGTCAGGTCAGCATGGGTTGGCACGGGAGCCCTTACTGCCTAGTAAACAAGTGACGGTAAGGGCTCGTATGCCAATGGCCACTACTAATTGGGGAAATTAGTGTTTGGCCATTAAGGGGAAAATTGAAACTGCAGCCATTTCACAGGCACGCTAAAAATGGCCTCAGCTTGTGGGAAACCCATGCGCTAAAAACAACGCAGGCCACTTTTGAGCGCAGCTTTGCAAAAGGGCCCCTATGTCGTTTCCCCAAGTCAGTCCTGGAGTACCCCTTTGCCAGTCAGGTTTTCAGGATACCCACAATGAATATGCATGAGATTGACTTGTATACACTGCCTCCATTCTACGCAAAATCTCTTTTATGCATATTCATTGTGGATATCCTGAAATCCCGACTGGTTTTCAGGATACCCACAATGAATATGAATGAGATTGACTTGTATACACTGCCTCCATTCTACGCAAATCTCTTTCATGCATATTCATTGTGGATATCCTGAAATCCCGACTGGTTTTCAGGATACCCACAATGAATATGAATGAGATTGACTTGTATACACTGCCTCCATTCTACGCAAATCTCTTTCATGCATATTCATTGTGGATATCCTGAAATCCCGACTGGTTTTCAGGATATCCACAATGAATATGCATGAGATTGACTTGTATACACTGCCTCCATTCTACGCAAATCTCTTTCATGCATATTCATTGTGGATACCCTGAAATCCCGACTGGTTTTCAGGATATCCAAAATCAGGATATCCAAAATGAATATGCATGAGATTGACTTGTATTCACTGCCTCCAATCTACGCAAATCTCTTTCATGCATATTCACTGTGGATATCCTGAAACCCGACTGGTTCTCAGGATATCCAAAATGAATATGCATGAGATTGACTTGTATACACTGCCTCCATTCTACGCAAATCTCTTTCATGCATATTCATTGTGGATATCCTGAAATCCCGACTGGTTTTCATGATATCCAAAATGAATACGCATGAGATTGACTTGTATACACTGCCTCCATTCTACGCAAATCTCTTTCATGCATATTCATTGTGGATATCCTGAAATCCCAACTGGTTTTCAGGATATCCAAAATGAATATGAATGAGACTGACTTGCATACACTGCCTCCATTCTATGGAAACCTCTTTCAGGTATATTTATTGTGGATATCCTGAAAACCCCACTGGCAAGGGGGTATTCCAGGGCCGACTTGGGAAATACTGCATTACACAAGTATGTTAACTTGAAAAGAGAGAGTGCCACCTACAATATTTCAACCAGCCATTCACCTGCATCCAGCAATGAAGAATTTAGGCTACTCTGTCAGGAATTAAGCTGCATCCCCAGGTTTTCTATTTTAAGATAGGAAGATAAAGCAACCTCTACCCCTACAGCTGTTATATTTAGTCATTTCCGTAGGCACCAGCATTTCAAAATGACCTGGGTGCCAAAAAGAATGCAAATTATCCTGCCCTGGAACACAATTAAGGAGTTTCTCCGTAACAAGGGTGATCAGCACCCACAGAGCCCGGCTCCTATGCTTCATATTTCAAGTTTGATTTCAATAGTAGGTTATCAGCCAGGTATATGGAGGCAAACGTAGCTGTTTACTTTACATGGAAGGCTGCTGTTACCGTATTGTACTCTGGAGATAATCGTTAGCACACCCATGGATTAAAATATGTGGTGCAGTAGAGGTCCCATGAAGGGGGGGGGGGGAGCAATGTCTGGGAATGGTGATATATTTTATTGCATACCCCTGACCACCCCACACAAACCCAAATATCCTAGAAATATCTGTGCGGTTGCTTTTCAAATGTGAGCTCTATATACAACATTGACATTAAGCAGCCCAAGAACAAGACGTATCACACAACCTCCCAAAACACCCATGTTGCAAGGGGCTGCAACGGCAACGAACATCTTCAGCTGTGGCAGGTTGCCACCTTCACAGCAGCACTACAAACCGAAGGGCAATTAAAGCAGCCCCCCCTCCCCCCAAAGGACCTGGCAGGCCCCAAAAAAGTCTGTAACCTCTAGAGCAACTTCTGTCCCTCTGCCCAAGGAGATGGATCTTCTGCAGAAGGCTGGCAAAGCGGCAGAAGTATGAGCAAGTGCTGAGTCACTTGCAAGCCCGCAGAGCCCCCTCGGGGAAACTCGCAGGACGCCTGACAGGTGGCAGCGCCCCCCACCCCAATCCTCGCACCTCCAGCAAACGGAGAAGTTGCAGCAACTTGCCTCTGGGGGTAACTTTCTTCCCCCCCATCCGTGCAACATGGCGCACAATGACAGCTCCGTCTCTCAGCCGCTGCAAAGCCCGGAGCGCGAGGGGGCTCGTGCAGCAAAAAAACCCCAGGACCGAGCCCTCGTGCACTCACCAGGTAAGCTCCGACCGTGCCCTGCGCCAGCATCAGCGAGCACTCGGACACCAGGAAGACCTTGATGTTCAGGAAGCACGATGCCCTCCTCCTCTTCTTCTTCTTGGCCGGATCGCCCGAGCCCGTCGTCGCCTCGCCGCCCGGCATCCCTGAGCCCGTGCTCCCGGCGCCGCTCACCGACTCCGGCCGGCGGTGACTGCCATGGCCAACAGCAGCCCAGCCCCGGCGGCTCTCCTCCGGTGCGGGGGCGGAGCGGGGGAGGGGAGAGGCCGCCGCCATCTCCGCCTCCTGCTGCCCGGCTCTCTGCAGGCACCGGCCTGGAGCGCGAGCTGGGCTGGGATTGGGCTGCAGTATGCGAGATTCCAGGGTACTGCCAAGCAGACACAGTGAGCAAATTTAGTGAAGCGATTGTGAAAAAAAAAAAAAAAAAATCAAGGGTGGAAAACAAAGGCAGACATTTCGCGATTCCGTTTCCTCAACAGAGCTCCCCCGCTCGTTAAGAATGCAAGAAAAGGAGGTCGAGCCTTTAAGAAAGGACTGGCGCGAGGGTATATGAGGTTTTCAGGATGCTCCTCATGAATATTCATGACAGTCGTTGCACTTCTCCTTCATGTATAGTCATTAGGGATAGCCTGAAAACCTTGACCTATTGGCAGCCTTGAGGACTAGGAGTGAAAGTGAAGTGAACCTTCAGTTTGTGTGGCTCAAGGCCCTACAGCCCCCCCCCCCCCCCCCCCCCCCCCCCGTGACTAGGTTACTTCCATTGCTTTCAATGGAAGTAATTGAGCCAGCCGGGTTTTACTTCCATTGCTTGAAAGCAATGGAAGTAAAACCCGGCTGGCTCAATCCGTCCTCCTTTTTCTGGAGCCGTATGGTAACCCTACCTGTGACTAGCATCTCCTCTTTCCCACTCAGCCCCCCCCCCCCCCCTTTCCCGGTGGCCAACATCTCCTCTGCTCTTCCCCCACTTTCCCCTCTGCCAGGACCCAGCAATACATCTCAGCAATACTCCCCCTTCAGTATCATCTTCCAGCCTGGCCCACCACCACCCTACATCCTCCCAGGCCCAAAGCTGTAATGGTACTTAGGTCCTCAGTACAGAGATGTCAAGTTACCCACTTCTAGGCTGGAGATTTTGGGACAGTCCTGGATTTCTGATCGCCCCCATCCTGATGCATTATGGGACTTGCAGCCCTGATCTCAATAGTAGACTTACCCAGTTCCAGGCTGAAGACATTTTGGCCAGCCCTGGTTTTGAACGTTCCCAAAGCAGTGTTGGATTTCTAGTGCCTGATCTTGCCCCTGGAAATGAAAGCTGCAAGTCCCATAATGCACCAGGATAGGGTGGTCAGAAATCTAGCACTACCCAAAATCTCTAGCCTGGAAATAGGTAATTTGGCATCTCTGCAGCAATGGGCAAGATCAGGTGCTACAAATCTCCCACTGCTTTTGAAGTCTCCAGTCCAGAACTGGGTAACTTGGCATCTCTGTCATGCATGCTCAACAGACTTCCTATGGGAGGGGGAGGGATGCCTCAGCACTTGAGTGTGGATCATTGCGTCTTTATAAAACTGCCCTTAAAAACTGCAGAAATCTGGCTAAAATGAAGCCGTGCACATTTACACCCACATACATGCACAAAATCTGTGCATATTTCATAAAACCATGCATGTAAATTGTGACTTTGCCTGTGCTCTTCTCAAACCCCACCCTGAATACACCTTCTACAGAGCTACACAAAAGTACACATCTTTTTATCACTATGCACACTTTTAATAAGAAACAGCATAAAGAATGGCAAGTCAAAGGCAAAACGCTGATAAGGAAAGCAAAGAGAGACTTTGAAAAGGAGATTGTGTTGGAGGCAAAAACGCATAGTAAAAACTTTTTTAGCAAGCAAGAAGCCGGCAAAAGAACCTGTTGGACTGCTAGATGACCGAGGAGTAAAAGGGGCACTCAGGGAAGACAAGGCCATAGCGGAAAGATTAAATTAATTCTTTGCTTCTGTCTTCACCAAGGAAGATGTGGGAAAGATACCAGTGCCAGAAATAGTATTCAGTGCTAACGAGTCAGAGAAACTGAATCAAATCTCTGTAAACCTTGAACATGTAATGGGGCAATTTGACAAACTGAACAGTAGCAAATCACCAGGACCAGATGGTATATATCTCAGAGTATTGATAGAATTAAAAAAAATTAATTAAAAAATTAACGTGCAGAAATGTTGTTCGTATGGTGGTGTAGCCTAATGGTTAGTGCAGCAGACTTTAGTCCTGGGTTCGATTCCCACAACAGTTCCTTGTGACCTTGAGTCATTTAACCCTCCATTGCCCCAGGTACAAAACAATTGTGAGCCCCTTGGGGACAGAGAAAGTACCTGTATATAATGTATGCAGCACTACATGTGTCTAGTAGCACTATAGAAATGATTAGTAGTAGTAATATGTAATTTATCTTTAAAATCAAGCATGGTACCGGAAGATTGGAGGGTGGCCAATGTAACGCCAATTTTTTTAAAAGGGTTCCAGAGGTGATCCAGGAAATTACCGAGCAAAATGGTAGAGACTATTATAAAGAACAAAAATACAGACCATATACATAAGCATGGATTAATGAGACAAAGCCAACATGGATTTAGTGAAGGGAAATCTTGTTTGACCAATCTATTACATTTCTTTGAAGGGGTGAACAAACATGTGGATAAAGGTGAGTCAGTCAATATTGTGTATCTGGATTTTCAAAAGGCATTTGACAAAGTACCTCATGAGAGACTCCAGAGGAAATTGGTAAGCCATGGGATAGGAGGTAGTGTTCTACTGTGGATTAAAAACTGGTTAAAGGATAGAAAACAGAGAGTAGGGTTAAATGGTCAGTATTCTCAACAGAGAAGGGTAGATAGTGGGGTTCCCCAGGGGTCTGTGTTGGGACCGCTGCTTTTTAACATATTTATAAATGATCTAGATATGGGAATAACTAGTGAGGTAATTAAATTTGCTGACAACACAAAGTTATTCAAAGTTGTTAATTCACAAGAGGATTGTGAAAAATTGCAAGACGACCTTACGAGCCTGGGAGACTAGGCGTCCAAATGGCAGATGATGTTTAATGTGAGCAAGTGCAAAGTAATGCATGAGGAACCCGAATTATAGTGACCTAATGCAAGGTTCCACATTAGGAGTTACCGACCAGGAAAAGGATCTAGGAGTCATCGTTGACAATACTTTGAAACCCTCTGCTCAGTGTGCTACGGCAGCTAAGAAAACAAATAGAAAGCTATTATTAGGAAAGGAATGGAAAATAAAAATGATGATGTTACAATGCCCTTGTATCCCTCCATGGTACGACTGCATCTTGAATACTGTATGTAGTTCTGCTCACCACATCTCAAAAAAGATATAATGGAATTAGAAATGGTACAGAGAATGGCGACGAAAATGATAAAGGGGATGGGACGACTTCCCTATGAGGAAAGGCTGAACCAGCTAGGGCTCTTCAGCTTGGGGGAAAAGACGGCTGAGGGGAAATATAGAGCTATATAAAATAATGAGTGGAGTGGAACAGGTAGATGTGAATCGCTTGCTCACTCTTTCCATAAATATTAGGACTAGGGGGCACGCAATGAAGCTACAAAGTAGTAAATTTAAAATGAATCAGAGAAAATATTTCTTCACCCAATTTGTAATTAAATTCTGGAATTCGTTGCCAGAGACTGTAGTAAAAGCAGTTAGCTTGGCAGGGTTTAAAAAAAAAGGTTTGGCTGCAGTGGCGTTCCTAGGCTGCCTGACACCCAGGGCAGATCGCCGATGCAACCCCCCCCATCGGCGAAATTACACCCCCCCTTGCAAAATTACACCCTCCCCCCCGGGTACATTTTTACCTGCTGGGGGGGTGCCGCGCGCCTGTTGGCCGAGTCCGCTCATTCCATCCCTGCTGCTCCCTCTGCCCCAGAACAGGAAGTAACCTGTTCCGCGCAGAGGGAGCAGCAGGGAGGGAACGAGCGGACTCGGCCAAGAGGCGCGCGGCACCCCCCCCCCCCCCAGCGGCGTGCACCCGGGGCGGACCACCCCCACTGCCCCCCCTTGGTACGCCACTGTTTGGCTGTCTTCCTAAAAGAAAAGTCCATAAGCCTTTATTAAAATGGAGAAAATCGAGTGCCTATTTCTAGGATAAGCAGCATAAAATGTATTGTACTGTTTTAGGATCTTGCCAGGTACTTGTGACCTGGATTGGTCACTGTTGGAAGCAGGATACTGGGTTTGATAGACCTTCAGTCTGTCCCGGTAAGGCAACACTTATGTACTTATGAGTAATTTTATAAACGGCATTTTACATACATAAATTTAAAAAATCATCCCCATAGGGTCTGTGTTAGTTGAGTTCTGCAGAGAGCCACAGTTTGTGGCCCTGTCCAAGGACTAGTATAGTGATTGCTGGCCTGCATTGACAGGGGGATGGGGCAAAATAACCGATTAGTTGTGAAGGAAGGCTGATAGTGGGGTAGCTCAGTGCAGTCTGCATCTGATTAAATGGAAGCGCAAAGGAACAGGCAAAATAATGAAAGAACTGTAGTTACCAGGCTGGAGACTTTTCTCCATTCCTGGTTTTGAACTTACATCCAGGCATGTAGCTAGACCTCGGATTTTGGGAGGTTCAGAGCCCAGTCTGGTGAGGGGGCTCAAACCTTTGCTCGACTATCTTGAGAGCAGAGCCAGCATGTGCAGGAGCAACTGGCGATCATTCCTGTCCCAACTACAGCAGTACACTATCAAAGCTTGTAAGGTAAGCCGGGGGGGGGGGGGGGCTGCTTTCATCTGACAGGGTGAAGGGAGGGGGATGGCAGAAATGATGGGCCTAGGGGGGTCTCTGGGTTATGTGAGCCTAAAGAAATAGCTCAGCAGCAGTGGCGTACCAAGGGGGGGGCGGTGGGGGCGGTCCGCCCTGGGTGCACGCCGCTGGGTGGGTGCCGCGCGCCAGTCAGCTTCTTTCGTTTCCATGCTCCCTCTGCCCCGGAACAGGAAGTAACCTGTTCCGGGGCAGAGGGAGCATGGAAACGAAGCAAGCTGACCAGTGCGCGGCACCCCCCCCAGCGGCGTGCACCCGGTCTTTCGCCGGGGTGGGGGGTATCCTTTCGCTGGGGGGGTCGCGCTGCACCAGGGGGGGGCGCATCGGCGATCCGCCCCGGGTGTCAGCCCCCCTAGGAACGCCACTGCTCAGCAGCAGCATTAGAAGTGACAGGAGACCACTGGCAACATTTCTGGGGGAGGAAGGGACATATATATTTTTTTTTGTCTTAGTATTTTTATTGATTTTCAATACAAACAGGAAGCAACAACTATGTAACAGTGAACAATTGTACAAAGTTGGTAAGAAATCAAAAAAGGGGGGAGAAAAAAAGGGGGAGGGTACATAGCAAAGATACGTTACATGCAAAGGCCATATGCGTTATTTAGCACAACATGTCACACTAGGAATCTTTGAAGTGAGATAAAAGTGGGAACCATTTCTCTTCGTGCAGAGCAAATTTAAATGATTTTTTTTTTGCAAGGTATGTTTCATATTTATGTCTGAAACAATAAGTTCCACCATTCTTGGTAGGTGACCTGATCTAATGATTTCCAGTGCAAAAAATTATCTTCAAAGCCAATGAGAGCGTAGTATTAACAATTGCACTTTCATTAGGTTGCAGGCTATTCTGAAAACATTGGTCTTTAAGTACCACATATTTATAGGATATTGAACTCGGGAGGTGGAAAACATCTACCAATAATGACCAGACATCTTTCCGGTATTTTTGAATGCATGTACAGTCTACTACTACTACTACTATTTATCATTTCTAAAGCGCTACTAGACGTACGCAGCGCTGTACACTTGAACATGAAGAGACAGTCCCTGCTCCACAGAGCTTACAATCTAATCGGGACAGACAAACAGAACAAACAAGAGATAAGGACAAAGTGTAGCAAGATTCCGGAATCTCAAAGTGTACCAAGATTCTGGAATCCCAGAGACTACTACTACTACTACTTAGCATTTCTATAGCGTTACTAGACGTACGCAGCGCTGTACACTTGAACATGAAGAGACAGTCCCTGCTCCACAGAGCTTACAATCTAATGAGGACAGAAGTTATCAAAGAAACACAAATGCAAACAATAAAAATGCCGGTGGCATATGAACACAACTTTAAAAATCTCCTATCCCAAGAACCCCCCCTCGCTTGCAAATCATTGTTATAACTTGTAAGCTGGTACTTCTTGACTGCTGATCTCATATATCAGTGGTATTTGCAGCTGATGGATATGCCTCCAGTTGCCAAAAATGAAAAGAGATTGCACAGAACTGGCAAAGCCCATTCCACCAGCCATAAAAGACAAAACAAGCTGCAGGTGGAGCCCAGCCAGCTGCCAAAGAGAGGACAAGGCTAAAGGCATCTGAAGAAATGCAGCCTGCCAGTCACCAAAGGGAAAATAAGCAGCTCCAAGGCGGCTAGAAGAGCACATATTTCCAAATTCCAAAAAGAAGAGAGAGAGTCCTTGGGCCACTGTTGCTGTTTGGGAAGGAAGACAGGCAAGGAGAAAGATTGGACTTAACTAATTTTTTTTATTTATTCTATTTGTACCCCACATTTTCCCACCTTTTTGCAGGCTCAATGTGGCTTACAGACTATGGAAATGAGAACGTCATTACATGATATAAGAAAACAGTCGATCATAAGCGGAGATGAAAGAGGAATTTAGGTAGAAAGGTGTTAGGTAAGGTCGTGTGAGAGGTGTTTTGGTGTACTTGGGTGGTTTAAGGAATGATTTGTTTCATTGAGGGTGACTTTTGTAGGCTCTGTTGAAGAGATGTGTTTTCAAAGCTTTGCGAAAGCTGGTTAGATTGGTCATGTACCTGTACCTTTCCGCCCCTCGTATCACTTTCCATTTATTGTACTTTCCTGTTTGTTAACTAACTGTTGTAAGCCACATTGAGCCTGCCAGTGGTGGGAAATTGTGGGGTATAAATGATATAAATAAATTGGCGGGACCAGCATAGGCTGGAACTTGAGGAATCAATCATGTGTAATTTAAGAGGCGTCCTATCTGTACCCTTCTCACCACCGCTAACTCCAGACTCCGCCCCTTCTGCCTCGCATCACCTTATGCCTGGAACAGACTCCCCAAGCCCATACGCCATGCGCCCTCCCTGCCCATCTTCAAGTCCTTACTCAAAGCCCATCTCTTCTCCCTTGCTTTTGGCGCCTAACCACCTTCCCCATTCATGATACCTACACTGACTACATAGCTTGTTACCTTTAGATTGTAAGCTCTCTTGAGCAGGGACTGTCCTTCCCCATGTTTTAACTTGTACAGCGCTGCGTAACCCTTGTAGCGCTATAGAAATGCTAAGTAGTAGTAGTAGTAAGAAGAACATAGATTGCAATGTTGACGAGGATTTGAAGCATTCAAACAAGGAACTCCCAAGTCCGCTCCCATAAATTACCTCACAAACTGTGGGGGTCCTTTTACTAAGCTGCGATGAGCACTAATGCATGCATTCCACACCAAAAAAGGGCTTACTGCGTGACGCACTTCCACGCATGTCTGGAGGTGGAGAGTGGGCATGATCTGCACTAATTGGTTAGTGAAGCTACATTGCCACTCGCGCCAAAAAGCGTGTGGTTAACCACATGAGCCCTTACTGCCTACATGAGTGGCAGTAGGGGCTCAGGCACTAATGGCCATACGCAAATGACAAAATTAGCACATGGCCATTCATTAAAAAAGGATCAATTTGTGAAGTCCATTGCAGTGCCCCCTAGGGTGCCCGGTTGGTGTCCTGGCATGTCTGCTGGCTCCTCCCACGACCAAATGGCTTGGATTTGGTCGTTTTTGAGATGGGCGTCCTCGGTTTCCATTATCGCCGAAAATCGGGGACGACCATCTCTAAGGACGACCGTCTCTAAGGTTGACCTAAATGTTTAGATTTGGGCGTCCCCGACCGTATTATCGAAACGAAAGATGGACGCCCATCTTGTTTCAATAATAGCTGTTTCCCCACCCTTTTGCCAGGACGTCCTTAGAGATGGACGCCCTTAGAGATGGTCATCCCCGTTCGATTATGCCCCTCCACATGTTTCCTGGTTTGGCTCCGTGGCTTTCCTCCTACTAAATTGCTGAATCCTTGATCCCTTTTTGCTCTTGGAAAAAGCTCTGCAGGCAACTCGAATGGCCCCTCTCAATTCCTTAACATCCTTTTCCACAGCCCCAATCTTTTCCTGTTCCTTCCTAAGCAAATCCTGCTTCTGAGCCAATACCACAAAATGAACCACAGAATTAGTCTGAGGAACACTTAATAACCAGAGCTGCCAAGTTACCTATTCCAGGAGGGAGACTGTTTGGCCGGTCCTGGATTTCTGCCAACCTCATCCTGGTGCATTATGGTACCTGCAGCACTGATTTCAATGGATAGAATCATGGACTACAAGTCCCACACTGCTTTGGGATGTAAGTTTAAAACCAGGACCGGCCAAAGAGTCTCCCTCCTGGAATGGATAACTTGGCAGCTGTGAATAACTGAGGATGGGCACCAGCTCTGTGGGTGCCAAGGCACACCCCAATATTCATTCCAGCACTGCCCTGACTGCAGGGATCACAGCTTCAAGATACACAGATACAGGGGAAAGCAGAAAGGAATGGAAATCTGGTGTCTCCTGTCCTAAAGTACTGTTCCCACCTCCCCCTAAAGCCTATTGGCTGGCTAAGGGAAGTCTGACCAATGAACTACCTCCCCCTAAAGCCTATTGGCTGGCTAAGGGAAGTCTGACCAATGAACTAATAGGGGGGGAAGTAGAGAGCAGCAGCAGTGTAGGCCAGACAGGCTTCCTGCCTTTGGTTGGTCTACCATAGAGAGGGGGGGGATGCTGAATTTGATAGAGGAGCAGAGAAAGATAATAATCAGTGTTGCCAGGTGGGCGGTTTTACCGCCCAATTGGGCGGTTTTCCGCGACCCGCCGTGGGAAATTTTTGCCCGCGGCGGGTTGCGGTTTTTTGGGCTGCTTTTTGGGCTTCAGGGCGGTTTTTTGGGCGGCTTTTTCGGCCGCGGGGGGCGGGGTTAGTGACGTTTTTGGGCGAGGTTAGTGACGTTTTGGGCGGGGTTAGTGACGTTTTGGGTGGGGGCCGATGACGTGGGAGGCGGGGCCGATGACGGGGGAGGCGTGGCCGGTGATGGGGGAGGCGGGGCCGGTGACGGCGGGGGCGGGGTTGATGACGGCGGGGGCGGTGGTGATGACGCGGGGGGGGGGGTGTCAGGGGCGGGGTTTGAGTTTGGGCGGGTTTTGGGCGGTTTTTGTGCTGGATTGGGTGGGAAAAAAATTTTCCACCTGGCAACACTGATAATAATCAGTTGCCAGGTCCATGGTTTTCCCGTGGAATTGGGTGGGTTTATGTGGCTCCCCGCAGTAATTTATTTTTTCGGCAGGTTTCACCACCATGACCCATGGGTTGGTTGATGTTCCCACGCTCTGTCGGCTTGCCCTCCTGTTTGCTCAAATCTGACCAATAGGAGGGTGAAGGAGACAGACTATAAAATGCCTTGACACCCATGGCTCTGAGGCGATGAGGGGAGGGTGAGAGGCAGTGGGGGTGGAAGTGTCTCCTGAGTGTTCATTGTCCACCCTCCCGACACGATGGCGGATCCCCGGCTCCTCTGCAGCTCGGTGCTCTCCTTCCTGGTCCTGCTGCACGCTTACTGGTACCGCTAGCAGGCGGGGGAGTCGAGTCTGCAGGAGCACCTGGATACTGTGTTGTCCTCTCTGCTGTGGGCTGAGGGCAAAGTGGACTGGACAGCACCCTCCCACCCCGAGTGGCCATAGATAAGGGAAAGTGGAGTGGCTCTGACTTTTTGCTGGCACATGTGCCATTTACATAGCTTGGAATAATTAGGAAAATGTTAGAAGTATCTAGAAAAGGTTAGTAAACAAGCGAAATGAAAAGCTGGAATATATGTTTAGTGGAATGACCTAAAATACTACTTGACTGGCGCTTGAGTTTAATATTCCTTTTTTGGGGTCCAAACAGATAAGTGAAAGAGATGGCACAGCTGGAAAATAAAGTGAATCACACAATACATTACACAGGGAAGGGGGAAGAGTATGTATAGTTAATAACAAAATGGCAGAGAGGCAGTAGAATTATTCCTAGAACTGAGTTGGATGTTGGAACTTCCGGCACATGGGCACTCAGGTCTCGGACTAGAAGGGGTAGGGGTGGGGTGGGGAGGTAAGAGTCAGGGGGATTGAGAAAATGTGCAAAATTGAGAGGAATGGGCACACGAAGGCTTAACTCACTGACAGGGTTAGTTAGTCCTATGTGACGTGGAGGGGCATAATCGAACGGAAATGCCTATCTCCATGGGCGTTTATCTCCAAGAACGGGTCCGTGAAGGGGCGGGCCGAACTGAATTATCAAAAAAATGGATGTTTTTGAGCTGGGCGTTTGTTTTTTTTAGCGATAATGGAAACTAAAAACGCCCAGCTCAAAAACGTCCTAATCCGAGCCATTTGGTCATGGGAGGGGCCACGATTCGTAGTACACTCCCCCCCCCCCCCCCTGATATGCCAGGACACCAACTGGGCACCCTAGGTCAGTGCGGTGGACTGCAGAAAAAGCTCCCACATGCATAGCTCCCTTACCACGGGTGCTGAGCTCCCAACCCCCTCCCCCAAAACCCACTATCCACAAATGTACAACACTACCATAGCTCTTAGGGGTGAAGGGGGCACCTACATGTGGGTACAGTGGGTTTTAGAGACCAGCACAAGTGTTACAGGTGGGGGGGGGGATGGGCCTGGGGACACCTGGCTGAAGTGCACTGCGGTACCCACTAAAAGTGCTCCAGGGACTTGCTTACACGCTGGCCTCTAGGACTGGTTCAAATCTCTGCTTAAAACTCACCTCTTCAATGCTGTCTTCGGCGCCTAACCGCTCGATAAATATAAAATACCCCAATCTATCCACCCTATCAGATTAACTGTTCACTCGTCCTCTAGATTGTTCACTTGTCTTTAGTTTGTTCTCTTGTCTTTTAGATTGTAAGCTCTTTGAGCAGGGACTGTCCTTCTATGTTTGAATTGTACAGCGCTGCGTAACCCTAGTAGCGCTTTAGAAATGGTTGTTGTTGTTGTATATAACATTGGCACACCAGTTGACACCTGAAGACTAATCTCTCCGAAAACGTTCTTTATTGGAATAACCGCCTTTACTCACAGTTAACTGCAGATCAGAGGTTGTGCCCCACTGGCAACGAGTCTCCCTGGTACTGAGATTAGCAGTAGGTCAGAGCTGGCAGAATGCTGTACAATGCCCTCTTTCAGCCACATTCAAGGTAAGAACTAAGTTCTCTAATGTGGCTAACACAGGAAAGGGAACTAAAACTGGCTTACAAAAATGGCCACTACCGCATGGACTACAACAGGAAACACAACAGGACACACTCTGACCCAGTAGGCAGGGGGAAAAGCACCATGGGAGAAGAGCCTACCAACTACCAACATCGTGAGACTGTAACACAAGCTAATTAAATCACGGAGCCCAATACCCTACACCCACCACAATGCAATGCTGATGTGACCCTGTAGTGCACCCGAGAGCCACATCTGAACCAGGGAAAGGCTGTGACAGGATTGAACACATTCTGCTGTCATGGAGGTGGGTACGACATTTGATGTTGGCATAGAGGCTGGAAAAAAAGTTTTTAAAGTGGGGTTTTTTTGGTGGGAGGGGTTTAGTGACCACTGGGGGAGTCCGGGGAGGTCATTCCCAATTCCCTCCAGTGGTCATCTGGGCAGTTGGAACACTTTTTTGGGACTTGTTCGTGAAAAAAAAGGGTCCAAAAAAGTGACCAAAAATCGCGGTAAAAACGCCTTTTTTTTTTCGATTATCAGCTAAAGATGCCCATCTCTCCTCGGCTGATAACCACGCCCCAGTTCCGCCTCCATCACACCTCCCACACGCCCCGTCAACTTTATTCGTTCCCGCGACGGAGTGCAGTTGGAAATGCCCAAAATCGGCTTTCGAATATACCGATTTGGGCGCCTTTGCGAGACAAACGTCTATTTCCTGATTTAGGTCGCACTATAGGCGTTTTTCTCTTTCGAAAATAAGCTGGATTGTCTTTTTGTAATGTACTGTTTTATTTCTGACTGTATTTCAAATTGCACCCCATTTATGAGATACTCTGTGAGATTGTACGCAGAACCTTGAATGTATGTGCATTTCTCTTGCTAATAAAAATATTTTCCAAAAAAAAAAAAAAAGAAAAGTCTCTGTTAATTCCTTGTATGCAAATTCTAAAACGTTTGATCACCTCTCCCAATATTATAGTTGTGACACAGTCTGTGATTGGCGTGTATTTTCTGACAAAAGTAATCTTTTTCTCTGAGCTGCTTACCCTAGACCAGAGGAAAGGAGTTTATTTATTTATTTATTGTGACATTTATACCCCACATTATCCCGAACATACTCGAGTTCAGCGTGGCTTACAATAAATAAAACAAGCAAGGTTTGCAATACCATAAACAAAATATCACGTAAGAGCAGCCTAGCACAAATAAAAACTAAATAATAAACCACTGATGGCCAGTTACAATCTAACACACTCCATCAATGGGTAGAAACCTCTCAAAAAGGTAAGTTACCAGTCTTTTGCGAAATACCAAGTAATCAGGCTCACCACCCTCGAATGCCATTGGCAGTGAGTTCCACCACATAGCACCTTGGTAAATAAAGTCTGTGGAGTGAACCGACTTATAACGCACTCTCTTACAATCTGGAAGATGACGTCTAGGGTAGTCCCTAGAACCAGAGGTTATATTGCGTAGGGGAATAGGGCTGCGTGTAATCTGGTGTCATGCCACATAATATTTGAAAGACAAAAACACAATTTAAAAAATAATCCTGGCTTTAAGGGGTAGCCACTGCAGCTGTTAACTTTCCTCTTTGAAAGGTAATTAAATGGATTATATAGCAAAACCTTTTTATTGTGCTTGGTTAACCTTTTTTCTGTGCTTTCAAGTGGACTAATACATTTATTTATTCAAGTATTTATGTACCTCTTAGACCTAAGCAATTTGCAGTTTTTCAGGCACTGGGTCAGTCCCTAGTGGGCTCACAGTCTAAGTAGTGCATTGTACTACTGTTCTACCTGGGGCAACGGAGGGTTAAGTGACTTGCTCAAGGTCACATGTAACTGCAGAGGAAATTGAACCTGGTTCCCCTGGATCTCAACCCACTGGTAACCATCAGGCAGTAGCAGCAGTGTTGCCAGATGGGCGGTTTTCCCGCCCAATTGGGCGGTTTTCCGCAACCCGCCGCGGGAAACTTTTGCCCGCGGCGGGTTGCGGTTTTTTGGGCTGGTTTTGTTTTTTTTGTGCGGGTTTTGGGGCGGATTTTCGGCCGGCGGGGGGAGGGGCCAATGGCGACAGAGGCGAAGTTTGTGACGTTTTGGGCGGGGTTTGCCAACGTTTTGGGTGGGGCGATGACGGTGGGGGCGGGGCTGATGACGGCGGGGGCGGGGTGATGACGGAAGGGGTGGGGCTGATGACGGCAGGGGCAGGGTGATGACGGAAGGGGCGGGGTTGATGACGGCGGGGGTGGGGGTGATGACGGAAGGGGCGGGGGTGATGACGTCGGGGGTGGGGTGTGTGCGGGTTTTGGGCTGTTTTGTGTGGGAATCAAACACAGTTTTGCAGGTCCACAACCCACTACACTAACCATTAGGCCACTCCTCCATTCTACTTGAAGTGTGATTTGGTAGCCAAAATAGTGAGCTAACAGCTCTGGTTTGGATGCTGTCGAAGTTGATTGCTGTTTTTCGATCAGGACACATTGAGATGGATGCCAGATCCTTCAGATTGCCGGGAGCCTGTTCCTCTTCAGGCCAGAAAATGTGTTGTGCTGTTGAATGATGCTGCTGTAATACCTGTTGATCCTGAGTAGGTAGCGTAAACCAGTTAGAAACCAGAACTGCTTTAGGCTTGGAAATCATTTTTTCCCCCTTCTTCTTTTTGGGAATACACATAGATATGCCTAAGCTTATCTCTCTTTGACTTAGGACTGTGCTTTTATGCACATTCCTTATATCTGCTGAAATCTTTTCAGTGGTGACCTATGGAGAAGTCTGCGCTTTTTAGACAGGATGTTCCTTGCTGAAAATAAGAGTCAGTTGCACGCCGCTGGAGGGGTGCAGAGAGCAGCTGCGCGCCTGTCAGGTTACTTCCTGTTCCGGGGCAGAGGGAGCAGGGAGCCAGCGGAGCTGAGAGCCCCGTGGCTGCTCCCAGCAGCTAAGTATGCACCCGGGGGGGGGGGGGGGGTTGATGTGCCAGAGGGGGTGTCATTGGGGGGGTCGTGCTACACCTGGGGGGGTGCACATCAGCGATCCACCCCGGGCTAGGATCGTCACTGCATAATCTCCATGCTGTACCTCTAAAAACAGACTCAAACTGCAAATTCTGATTCTTTCTATATCAATAACGGAAGCTAGTCACTGACGTGATTGGTATTACAAAGAGAGTGATAGGAGCAGGGCTTTTTTTGAGGGGGTACTCGGGGGTACTGAGTACCGGCACCTTTTCCATTGTCTGCTAAAATTGACCCATGGTCCTCATATTTTAATGAAAGAGCTCAGGATCTGCATACAAATTCTGCCTTGTTTTGTGACTGGTTGCAGGGTCCTGGCTTTTGTGGGGTGGGTCCCTCAGTGATCACCCCACCCCTGAAGGGTGGCCTAGAATTTGAGTACCAGGACCTTTTTCGCTAGGAAAAATGCACTGGATAGGAGAGGATAAGAACATAGTAACATAATAGATGACGGCAGAAAAAGACCTGCACGGTCCATCCAGTCTGCCCAACAAGATAACTCATATGTGCTAATTTTTGTGTATACCCTACTTTGATTTGTACCTGTGTTCTTCAGGGCACAGACCGTATAAGTCTGCCCAGCACTATCCCTGCCTCCCAACCACCAGCCCCGCCTCCAAACCACCGGCTCTGGCACAGACCGTATAAGTCTGCCCAGCACTATCCCCGCCTCCCAACCACCAGCCCCGCCTCCCACCACCGGCTCTGGCACAGACTGTATAAGTCTGCCCAGCACTATCCCTGCCTCCCACCACCGGCTCTGGCACAGACCGTATACGTCTGCCCAGCACTATCCCTGCCTCCCAACCACCAGCCCCGCCTCCCAACCACTGGCTCTGGCACAGACCGTATAAGTCTGCCCAGCACTATCCCCGCCTCCCAACCACCAGCCCCGCCTCCCACCACCGGCTCTGGCACAGACCGTATAAGTCTGCCCAGCACTATCCCCGCCTTCCAACCACCAGTCCCGCCTCCCACCACCGGCTCTGGCACAGACTGTATAAGTCTGCCCAGCACTATCCCTGCCTCCCACCACCGGCTCTGGCACAGACCGTATAAGTCTGCCCAGCACTATCCCCGCCTTCCAACCACCAGTCCCGCCTCCCACCACCGGCTCTGGCACAGACCGTACAAGTCTGCCCAGCACTATCCCCGCCCCCCAACCACCAGCCCCACCTCCCGATCTTGACTAAGTTCCTGAGGATCCATTCCTTCTGCACAGGATTCCTTTATGCTTATCCCATGCATGTTTGAATTCCGTTACCATTTTCATTTCCACCACCTCCCGCGGGAGAGCATAAGAACATAACATAAGAACTTAAAAATAACCATACTGGGTTAGACCAATGGTTCATCTAGCCCAGTATCCTGTTTCCAACAGTGGCCAAGTCAGGTCACAAGTACCTGGCAGAAATCCAAATAGTAGGAACATTCCACACTACCAATCCCGGGGCAAGCAGTGGCATCCCCCATGTCCATCTCAATAACAGACTATAGATTTTTCCTCCAGGAACTTGTCCAAACCTTTTATAAACCCAGATATGCTAACTACTGTTACTACATCCTCTGGCATGTATTCATTGAGTGGAAAAATATTTCCTCCTATTTGCTTTTAAAGTATTTCCATGTATCTTCTTTGAGTGTCCCGTAGTCGTCATATTTTTTGAAAGCGTAAAAAATTGATTCACTTCTACCCCACTCAGGATTTTGTAGACCTCAGTTATATCTCCCCTCAGCTGTCTCGTTTCCAAGCTGAAGAGTCCTAACCTCATTAGCCTTTCCTCATATGAGAGAAGTTCCAGAAGATCATGGCTGGAGGAAAGAAGCACTGAGGGCTGAAGAGGGCGATGGAACTGGCATGAGAATTGAGACAGAAGAGAAAATTAAGAACAATTATAGAAAGGATAGATTTGAGCCATAGATACAAACAATTGAAAATTATCATCTTCTCCCCACAACAAAGCTGCGCTGCTGATTTTCAAAGCGGCAAATGAGAGGAAGTTCATTCCAATTCCTATGGGCTTCCTCTCATTTGCCGTGTGGGAATCGCTAGCGCGGCTTTGTAAAAGAAGCCCATAATTTTGCTAATTGGTCGGGGTCAGTTGTGGGAGGGCAGTTGGTATCTGCACTATTTTTCCCAGCCATGCAGTCATTGAGGTAAATAAGGTAAAGTTTTGAGACGATGGGGAAAGAGGAGGGGCTTGTGGTAGCACGCAATACCGTGAACTGAAAGTGCCCTTTTTAAAACGTACTTTCTCTTGGCAGCTCTGGTATTGAGAGGAGCTATGGTCAGAGATTGAAGTGAGGGGGAATGGAGAATAGTACTGTTCCCTTTAGGCTTCTTAGCATTTAGTGCATGCTAATTCCGTTAGTACGCACTAAGCTTTACTACAGGGGCCCCCTTAATCATGTTTCTTTTATTTTTAGAAAATAAGCCCCTGCTGGAGGACTTCTTAAATGTGAGCTACTACTACTACTACTTAACATTTCTAAAGCGCTACTAGGGTTACGCAGCGCTGTACAATTTAACATAAAAGGACAGTCCCTGCTCAAAGAGCTTACAATCTAAAGGACAAATGTACAGTCAGTCAAGTAGGGGCAGTCAAATTGGGGCAGTCTAGATTTCTTGAATGGGTATAAAGGTTAGGTGCTGAAAGCAACATTGAAGAGGTGGGCTTTGAGCAAAGATTTGAAGATGGGTAGGGAGGGGGCTTGGCGTACGGGCTCAGGAAGTTTATTCCAAGCATAGGGTGAGGCGAGGCAGAAAGGGCGGAGCCTGGAGTTGGCGGTGGTGGAGAAGGGTACTGAGAGGAGGGATTTGTCCTGTGAGTGGAGGTTTCGGGTGAGAACGTAAGGGGAGATGAGGGTAGAGAGGTAATGAGGGGCTGCAGACTGAGTGCATTTGTAGGTAAGAAGGAGAAGCTTGAACTGAATGTGGTATCTGATCGGAAGCCAGTGAAGTGACTTGAGGAGAGGGGTGATATGAGTATATCGGTCCAGGCAGAATATAAGACGTGTAGCAGAATTCTGAACGGATTGAAGGGGGGATAGATGGTTAAGTGGGAGGCCAGTGAGGAGTAGGTTGCAGTAGTCAAGGCGAGAGGTAATGAGAGCATGGATGAGAGTTCGGGTGGTGTGCTCAGAGAGGAAAGGGCGAATTTTGCTGATGTTAAAGAGGAAGAAGCGACAGGTCTTGGCAGTCTGCTGGATATGCGCAGAGAAGGAGAAGGCTCCAGTGTTGCCATACTTTGTAAAATATTGCTTGTTGTTATGTTGTGAGCTCTTGCTTATATTTGTATTGAAAACCAATAAAAGAAATTCAACTAGAAAATAAATAAATAAAAATATTATTCCATGGGAGGTAGAAATGGTGATCAACAAAAGATGGCAATGGAAATACTGGTATGGCACATAAAAATGTATTGAACCGAAACCCGACGCAGCCATGTTTCAGCGAACGCCTCCAGCAGGGGCTTATTTTCTAAAAATAAAAGAAACATGATTAAGGGGGCCCCTGTAGTAAAGCTTAGTGCGTACTAACGGAATTAGCATGCACTAAATGCTAAGAAGCCTAAAGGTATAAAATGGAGTTCTTAACATTTATTTATTGGGATATATTAACCACCTTTATGAAGAGATTCACCCAAGTGTGCGCTGATTCCTTTAGTGTACACTAAGCTTTGGTAAAACGGTCCCTTAGACATATAGGACTAGATTCTATATGTGGTGCGTGAAAAATCCACGCAGGAAAAATATTCCGCCTAGGCGTATAACGCCTATATTTTATAGAAGCCAAGTGCTTCTCCTTGCGACCAAATTTAGTTGCGACCATTTACGCCATGCTTGGTGTAAATCCCGATGCCTAAATGAGGTGCAGAGCGGGTGTATTCTTGGCCACGCCCCCTTTCCAACTATGCAACTTAGAATTTAGGTGTACTTATTTATTTATCACATTTGTATCCCACATTTTCCCACTGATTGCGGGCTCAAAGTGGCTTACAATAATATTGTCAATGCAAAGTACAATTTTGCAATTAAGAGCAAGATAGAAATAACAATTGAACAGCAATTGGTAATGAGAATAAGATAGAATTAATAATCAATAATTCATAATTAGAATTAATAATCAATAAATAAAGAAAATAGTAACGTGTAATGGCGCGGGGGGGGGCGGCGGTGTCGGGGGGGGGCTAAAATGTGCCACCTCACCTCGGGCTCTGGACCCCCCTCCCACTGGTCTGGCTACGCCCCTGCTGTGTCGAGTCACTTCTGTTGTTCGGAGTTGATTGACTGTTAATAAACATCCCTGTGTTGGAACTACATTGGTCTACCTCCATTTTTTGTTTTCTTTTTGTCCTGTTTGGTGCGCTTGGGTGACTCTTCTACTTTTTTGCCCCTAAATAGGCTCCCTTACCCCTTTTACCTCCCCCATTTCCACCTCGTTGAAGAGTCCTTTTACTAAGCCGTGGTAAAAAGTGACATGCGGTAGTGTGGGCGCGTGTTTGGGCCATATCCGTTTTCGCATCCTGTTCAAACTTCTTCTACTAACCTACAAATGTACTCACTCTGCTGCTCCCCAGTATCTCTCCACACTCGTCCATCCCTACACTCCTTCCCGTGCACTCCGCTCCATGGATAAATCCTTCTTATCTGTTCCCTTCTCCACTACTGCCAACTCCAGACTTCGCGCCTTCTGTCTCGCTGCACCCTACACCTGGAATAAACTTCCTGAGCCCCTATGTTTTGCCCCATCCTTGGCCACCTTTAAATCTAGACTGAAAGCCCACCTCTTTAACATTGCTTTTGACTCGTAACCACTTGTAACCACTCGCCTCCACCTACCCTCCTCTCTTCCTTCCCGTTCACATTAATTGATTTGATTTGCTTACTTTATTTATTTTTTGTCTATTAGATTGTAAGCTCTTTGAGCAGGGACTGTCTTTCTTCTATGTTTGTGCAGCGCTGCGTATGCCTTGTAGCGCTATAGAAATGCTAAATAGTAGTAGTAGTAGTAGTATTTTTAACCGCGTCTGGGAAAAAGGGCTTGTTTTAATGGGCTGGGAAATGGGCGTGCGCTGAAATTAAAACTAGTGCGCACCTATTTATAGCCTGAGCCCTTACCGCCACCCATGGACCTAGCAGAAAGGGCTCATGCGCTACTTGCGTGGTAACCATGTAGTGTGCGCCAACTGCTGATTACCACCAGGAACGCCCCCGTGGTAGAAAATAGAAAATTATCTTCTACTGTGGGATTCAATACGCGTCAAACTCAGAATTACCAGGCGCTAGCCTGGCAGTAGTGCCAATTTGGCACATGTTACCTGCGCACTAGCCCTCTCGCACCTCAGTAAAAGGGTCCCTGAAAGACTTGTCCCCTTCCTGTGTCTCTCACCTTCTCCATAGCTTTCTACCTGTTCCTCCCCATTCCCTGCCTCTCCTCCATACTTGCATTCTGCTCACTGATTCTCCAGCATTCATTCACTCTTCCTTTCATCCTCCTTACCACAGCATCCAACCCTCTGACTCTCCATCTCCAGTTTACCCTGCATGTGCCCCTCCTGCCCAACACTATTTATTATGAATTAGTTACCACATTTTAGAAGAAATTTACCCAAACAAATATAACCTGGATATAGTCAATAAACATTTACAATGGTAAGAAAATCTTCTCTTTATATAAAAGGCAACACCAACGTTCTATGAAGCCTCCAGCGGGAAGTGTGAAGGGGGAGAGATATCCGGTTTCCCCATGAGTGTCTGCCCCGCCCTCTCTGTAACACAAACAGTCAGTGAAGGAAAACACAGCAAAGCAGTGAAGGACTCAGTGGGGGGAGGGGAGAGAGGGCAGAGGGCAGGGACACACACACTCCCACATGCACACAGAAGAAAACCTTGCTAGCCCTTGTTTCATTTGCATCAGAAACGGGGCTTTTTTACTAGTATTCAAATAAAAATAAATATTAGGATACCTGTCCTTCTGTTCTTTCTCACTCCCCCAGCTTTAGTCCTCGTCCCCCACATTAGTATTAGCATCTGTGTGGATCAGCCCCAGCCCACTTCTCTCAGTCCTAGCCTTTGCCCCCAAGTCAAGATATCAAACTCCTTCTGTCACCCCCACCCTCTATATGTGCCTCCTTCTCCAATCCCCAATGTCATCCCCCAGCCCCCTTCTTCCAGTGCCAACCCCCATATCAGCTCCTAACCCCTTCTAGCCCTTTCTCTCAGCCCTAGCATCAGCCCCCCCTTCTCCCACCCTCATCCTCAGATCTTAGCATCAGCCCCCTGACTCCAGCATCTTTAAACATCAACCCCCATTTTCCACCTCCAACTCCATTAATATTTCAATATCAGCTCCGTTTTCCACCCCCATCCCCATCATCCTTCTTTATCAGCTCCCTTTTTCCACCCTCCCCAGCATCTTTCATCAACAACCCCTTTCTCCCACCCTATCCCCAACATCTTTCTGTATCAGCCCCCTTTTCCACCTCCACCCCAGCATCATTCAGCATCAGCTCCCTTCTTCCATCCCCATCCCCAGCGTCTTTCATCATTAGCATTCTTCTCCCACCCCATCCCCCACATCTTTCAATAAAAGATCCCCTTTTCCACCCCCATCTCTAGCATCTTTCTATATCAGCCCCCTTCTCCCATCCCTATCCCTAACATCGTTCATCATCAGCCCCTTTCTCTTACCCCATCCCCAACATCTTTCTGTACCAGTCCCTACTACTACTACTATTTAGCATTTTTATAGCGCTACAAAGCGTACGCAGCGCTGCACAAACATAGAAGAAAGACAGTCCCTGCTCAAAGAGCTATGTAATAAAAGTGAGCCAAGTATAGGACAATCAAGCCATTGTGACATCACTGATGAGGTTGGCTCTTATTGGTGGACTGAGGCATTATGACATCACAATATTAGCTCTGGTTACAAGAGACTACTACTACTACTTATCACTTCTATAGCGCTACAAGGCATACGCAGCGCTGCACAAACATAGAAGAAAGACAGTCCCTGCTCAAAGAGCTATGTAATAAAAGTGAGCCAAGTATAGGACAATCAAGCCATTGTGACATCACTGATGAGGTTGGCTCTTATTGGTGGACTGAGGCATTATGACATCACAATATTAGCTCTGGTTACAAGAGACTACTACTACTACTTATCACTTCTATAGCACTACAAGGCAAACGCAGCACTGCACAAACATAGAAGAAAGACAGTCCCTGCTCAAAGAGCTTACAATCTAATAGACAAAAAATAAAGCAAGCAAATCAGTTAATGTGTGGAGGAAAGAGGAGAGGAGGGTAGGTGGAGGCGAGTGGTTACAAGTCAAAATCAATGTTAAAGAGGTGGGCTTTTCCACCCCATCCCTAGCCTCTTTCAACATCAGCCTCCTTCTCCCATCCCTGTTCCCAGCATCTTTCAGCATCAGCCCCCTTTGTCTACCTTCAGCATCTGCCGCATTCTTTCACCTACAGAAAGCGTCTGCCTTCACATTTGAAATGTGCTCACACTGCTAGAGACGGCCACGGCTGACATAGAAAGAGTATCTGGAAGGGAAGGAACAAACTCCCGCCACTCTAGAAGTTAGTAATATGGTCGGATTAGGGGCACCCGTAGTCGTCCCATTCTGACGCCCCTTCAAGAGATGCCTCAAATATCATTCATTTTCCTTAGTAAACTTACAGAAATGAAGAATGTGATGGCCCATCTATTTATTTATTGCATTTGAATCCCACATTTCCCCACCTCTTTGCAGGCTCAATGTGGCTTACAATACATCATGAGTGGTGGAAATACATTAGAAAATAGACATTTAGTATTACAGAAGGATCTTGGGCAACATGATAATGAAGAAACATGATAGTAGTATATCGAGCAGTTCTGACTATGTACGGAGGAGTCATTCCTGTGTATTCCTCTGGGCCAGTGGCGTTCCTAGGGGGGCTGACACTACTACTACTACTTAACATTTCTAGAGCGCTACTAGGGTTACGCAGCGCTGTACAATTTAACAAAGAGAGACAGTCCCTGCTCAAAGAGCTTACAATCTAATAGACAAGTGAATGGTCGGTCCGATAGGGGCAGTCAAATTGGGGCAGTCTGGATTCACTGAACGGTAAGGGTTAGGTGCCGAACGCAGCATTGAAGAGGTGGGCTTTAAGCAAAGACTTGAAGACGGGCAGGGAGGGGGCTTGGCGTAAGGGCTCAGGAAGGTTGTTCCAAGCATAGGGTGAGGCGAGGCAGAATGAGCGGAGCCTGGAGTTGGCGGTGGTGGAGAAGGGTACTGAGAGGAGGGATTTATCCTGTGAACGGAGGTTACGGGCGGGAACGTAAGGGGAGATGAGGGTAGAAAGATAGTGAGGGGCAGCAGACTGAGTGCATTTGTAGGTAAGAAGGAGAAGCTTGAATTGAATGCGGTATCTGATCGGAAGCCAGTGAAGTGACCTGAGGAGAGGGGTGATATGAGTATGCGCCCCGCCTCCGGGTGCAGCCCCCCCCCCGGAACAGCGCGACGCCCCCCCCCCCCCCAGCGAAAGAACCCCCTTGATCCTCCGGCGAATCAACACCCCCCCCGGGTGCACGGCGCTGGGAGGGGGGTGCCGCATGCTTGCCGGCTCTTCGTTTTCATGCTCCCTCTGCCCCGGAACAGGAAGTAACCTGTTCCGGGGCAAAGGGAGCATGAAAACGAAGAGCCGACAGGCGCGCGGCACCTCCCTAGCGGCGTGCACCCGGGGCGGACTGCCCCCACCGCCCCCCCCCTTGGTACGCCACTGCTCTGGGCCCCAGTTCATCTCTATTTTTAACTTTTATGAAGATATACTGCCCATCATAAAGCAATATCTGAGTAGTTTACAACAAAATATAATTAAAACTAGGAAAAAATGCCCGTTTCTGAGTGCAATGAAACAGGCGCTAGCAAGGGGCCCCCTCCCTCCGTCCCTCGGAGCTACTTGCGTTACTTGTTCGGGGTTCGCGTTCGCCTCGCGTTTCGGCCCTCGAGTGTTATAGCTCCGCCCTCGACGTCATGACGTTTTGACGCGAGGGCGGTGCAGACGCTCCAGGGCACACCGGATATCTCGGGCGCCTCAACTTCCGTGGAGGCTTCAGAACGTTGGGGTTGCCTTTTATATAGAGAGATTAGGGAAAGATAAATAAGAAGAAATATAATAAGGAGGCCTAGGCTACAGAGAGAGCCAAAATTAACATTTTCAAAAATAATTTTCATGATGTGTTTAACTGACATTTTTGAAAATTCAGAAGTTATAGATAGAGTTATATTATTAGTGACTTTCGTCTTTGATTAGATAGGAATAACGTTTTGAAATTGTATTTCCGATATATGGTTGATAGTTTTTTGGGTTCAAAGATGAATATATTGCCTGACACATCAAGGGAATTGCAGACTGGGAGGTGTGAAGTCTTGGCTTTTCAGCCAGGAATCATTGACCTTCCTAGCTCGATTCCCTTGTAAGTGTTTTATTTTCCTTATTACTTATTTGTTTGAACCTAAGAAATTATAAGAGTTTGTGGAAACAGATGAAGAATCCTCTGCAGCAACTTCCTTCAGTTACCACTGTACCGGCTGCAATAACCGATTAACCTTCCTCCCTCGGAAAATGTGAAGTGTAAGATTAACCATTTTGAGTTTTTCTTATTTTCTTTAAGATTGTTTTCCTGATCTTGGATCTTCCAATTGTGGACAATTATGTAAATATATATTGTTGAGAGAAAATGTTTTCCTTTTTTATATTAATTTCTGTATTTCCTTACATTTATGTGATAAATGTGAATGTAATTAAGTAAGATGATAAATAAAATTTAAAAAAATAATCTATATATATAAAAGGCACTTTGAAGCCTCAAGCCGGAAACTTGAGGCGCCCGAGATATCCGGTTTGGCCTGCAGGCTCCAGTCACTGTAGCTCCGCCCTCGCGTCAAAACGCGATGATGTTGAGGGCGGGGCGGCCCTCGCGTCAAAACGCGATGAAGTTGAGGGCAGGGCGGCCCTCGCAACCACGTCACTGAGGGACGAAGGGACGAAGAGGAGAGGTGTGTAACTCGGAACGGAGGCATGGAGGGGGTGTCTGCAACTCGGGAGGGAGGAAGGGAGGACGGGGGGGGGGGGATTACCCTGCTAGCGCCCGTTTCATTTTTGCCAGAAACGGGCATTTCTTACTAGTAATTTTCATAAGAGTATCAAATTACTCTTGGTCTAAGACACAAATGAAAGGGAGGATTGTGTGACCATCACCTTTTCTGTCTTTCTTCAATTCTTTGCCTTCCTTTGTGTCCACTGCCTCCCCCAGGAGGCCATTTTGTACATCCACCACCCATCCTGTGAAGAAATATTTTCTGAACTTGTTCTTGAGTCCGTACTCCCGGTTCTAGTGTATTCTTTCCTCAGAAGAAGGGTTGTTGATTTATACCTTTGAAGTATTGAATGACTCTGCTATATATCCTCTCCCTCAGTTTTTCTCCTCGAAGGTCCTTAAGTCTCATCTGAGATGGCTTTTGGTGCATCCTGAACGGTGAGGTCACTGTGGTTAGCTGTTTATTGTTATATCCGGTCTATCTTCCCCAGAAATAAATAATTTTCAAATTGCCCCCACTGGAACTCCTCGGTTCTTTTACAATTGCAAGGCAACCCCCAGAGCCTGTTTCTCATTACGAGTTGCTGCTCTGTATTTCGCACTTCTGTCGGCTGTGCTGTGTTTCGTGCAATCCACCCAGAATGTGTTGGAGGTTAAGACCTTTTATTGGTTCAATAAAATAAAAGATTATACATAGATGGTTTCTTTGTTTTGTATTTCGCCAGTGGACTGTGCAAAAAAAAGGTTTTGTCACTCCATTTTTAAAATATCACAATGAAGCAATAAAGCATTCGTGATCCGCTCCTGCCCACATAAAAAGGTTTCCTATGGGCATGTAATGGAGGAATCAGTTCACTGATTTATCTTTACGGTGGACACATCTGTGATTTCCATTGTGAGCATTTGCTAGACACATTTGTCATGGGTGGTGACAAACTGACCCTCACAGTCCCCTGATATTTTTTAGATATTTATTTATTTAGTTTGACATTTATTCCCTACATCATCCCAAACATACTCAAGTTCAATGCGGCTTACAATAAATAAAACAACGGGCAAGGTTTACAATACCATAAACAGAATATCAAGTGAGAGCAGAGTCGCACGAATAAGGCGCAAATGAGAACTAAGGGGTCCTTTTACTAAGGTGCGCTGAAAAATGGCTTGCGCTAGTGGCGTTTGTTTTGGACACGCGCAGATCCACTTTTCAGCACACCTGTAAAAAAAAGGCCTTTTGGGGGGGCCGAAAATGGACATGCGGCAAAATTTAAATTGGCGCGCATCCATTTTGGGTCTGAGACCTTACCGCCTCCCGTTGACTTAGCGGTAAGTACCGCCCAGGCCACGTGGTAGCCGGGCAGTAGTTCCAAATTGGCATGCGTTGGATGCGCGCAGGCACTTACTTGGCTTATTAAAAAGGCCCCTAAATAATAAACCATTAATGGCCAGTTACATCGTATAGTTAAACCTTCATATGATTATCATTCATATGTTAATATGTCAAATGGTTTTCGAATAACATTGATTTCTGAATATCAAACAAAATGTTGTAAGTGGAAGTGACCACTCGCCTTTAACTATGAAATCAGCCTCATTTCACACAGCCTGGATATTTATTGAAATGTGTTTTACTGTGTTCAGTTATTTCTCTGGTTCACTTTCTCTTTAGATATTTTTTTCCCCCTCACTGTGCACTTCTGAGCTTTGAGACTTTTTCTGATCAGATGTCCAAGCTATGATGAAGCACATCTAACTGGGATCTGTACTCTATAGAATGACCATACTACATGGCAGCAGTGGACTGACCATTCAGGCAAGCGGGCAGTGCCTGAGGGCCCAGAGGCTCTGCCCGGTTGCACGCCGCCGCACACTACAGCCCCCACAGGACCTTGGTAGTTTAGTGGCCGCTTCCACTATTCTCCCTGCTTGCGCTGCTGTGTTTACAAAATGGCTGCCGAGACTCCCGCGTTAGTCTTGTGAGAGGCGAGACTACCGTGGGAAGTCTCAGCAGCCATTTTGTAAACACGGCGCTATGCTGGGCAGAGCAGAGGCAGCGCACCAGGGCCCTTTAAGGTAGGGGGAACAGCGGCGACATGGTGGGAGGGAGGCAGCACGGTAGGGGTGTGAGCACTGTGGGCAGCGGCAGCTTCGTGGGGGAGGTGGGGCAGCAGCAGCATGGTGGGGGGGGGGGGCAGAGTACTCATAGTAACATAGTAACATAGTAGATGACGGCAGAAAAAGACCTGCATGGTCCATCCAGTCTGCCCACGACAAACTCATATGTGTATACCTTACCTTGAATTTGTACCTGTCCTTTTCAGGGCACAGACCATATAAGTCTGCCCAGCAGTATTTCCCGCCTCCCAACCACCAGTCCCGCCTCCCATCAGCGGCTCTGGTACAGACCGTATAAGTCTGCCCTCCCCTATCCTCGCCTCCCAACCACCACCCCCTCTTCCCCCCACCTGCTCCGCCACCCAATTTCAGCTAAGCTTCTGAGGATCCATTCCTTCCGCACAGGATTCCTCTATGCATATCCCACGCATGTTTGAACTCCGTTACCGTTTTCATCTCCACCACCTCCCGCGGGAGGGCATTCCAAGCGTCCACCACTCTCTCCGTGAAAAAATACTTCCTGATATCTTTCCTGAGTCTGCCCCCCTTCAATCTCATTTCATGTCCTCTCGTTCTACCGCCTTCCCATCTCCGGAAAAGATTCGTTTGCGGATTAATACCTTTCAAATATTTGAACGTCTGTATCATATCACCCCTGTTCCTCCTTTCCTCCAGGGTGTACATGTTCTGGTCAGCAAGCCTCTCTTCATACGTCTTGGAACGTAAATCCCATACCATCCTCGTAGCTTCCAAAGTGTCAGCTAAGTGCTGTTATCAAGGGAATGCTCTAGTTGTATGGACCCAAATGGTCCAGTCTGAGCAAGAATTTTCAATTGATTTAACTTTTAAAACTGCCCTAGATATTGCTAACTTTCCTTTTAACTAAGTCTAAATATTCCCAATAATTATAGCAGTTCCTCTGTATCAGAGTTTGGCAGGAACAGAAAGAAAGCCAGAAAGAGAGAGAGGTTTCACAGTGCTAATTAAAATTATTAAGCAATAAGCATTCAAATTTAAAGAGATTATCAGGTAGCTCACCTAAAAAACCAGCTAGTTGAGAAGTTTGGGGATTTTAGAGGTCAGAATTAAACCTTTCCTTTGCAGGAGTTTTTGGTTCAGTTCCAGCACCTGGGGCCCAGTGTACTCTCAGTCCACCCCTGCTACATGGGATGCCAGGAGACACAGGAGGTACATAATTGAGGGACTACAAGTGTATTAGAGATATGCTGTCATTTAAAAACCATATTTGTGTTACCTCTGAGGAGACAAGGGCCATTCTAGTCTGGCCACAGGTGTGAAATGCCAACTTGTGGATCTAAACTCCCTTCCAACTGGCAGCAGAGGACTTCTCTTCATAGTGTCTTGCAGATAGAGGGGTTGTACGCTAAGGGAGAGCCCGGATAAATGAAGTCCTTTTTGGAGAAATGTGGGTCTTGCATCCAGATGGTCTCACCTAGGGTCCAAAGTGATGTACTGAATTTTCCATAGATTAAGGAGATGTAGATAATAGTTGTTTGATTGGACTCCACACCCGGAGGCAGAGTTACAGAGGTTGACCTTTGGGAAGGGCAAGTGTAGATCCCCTATGGGTGAGGTTTAGAGCAGATGGTAAGAGTATGTAATCACGGTGTACAGGCCCCACACTCAACACTCACCAATCGAGGAAATACAGAGAAAAATAAGGAAATTCTATATTTGGTTTAGTGTGCAATTCAAGATGGTAATAAATGAATTTCCCTTGGTGATGATTCAAATTTTACAAAGCGATGACAATATTGCACACTGGACTTGAAATTAAAAATAATTTATTGTGCAAATTGTTTCTTTAAAAATTCAATATATAATGGTAAAAATTTCATTAATAAAACAGCTGTCTAATTGTATTAAAATAACAAATGTCAAAGGTTTGTTTTCATTTCAGAACAAACAGTAAAACATTTATAACCTGCAACATGTTTTTCCACTTTCAGAAAATGTGTACATCTTCAATAAATTGACTCACATTGACTGACATCTTTCACCAAATAAATCAGATAAGTAATACAGTTATTTATGTTCTCTATTCTTCAAATTTACTTTAAACAGAAAGTCTTAATGAAGAAATTGATTCTTTTTCTCAATTTTTTATCTTTAAAGATCAAACCTCCTCCACGTGGATATGCAAATACTTCTCTACCTTCAGGTAAGTATTTTTAGTCTCTGAACCACTGTAGGTGTTTGTACTTAGCTGTTTTGTAGACCTTTCTTGTATGGGGTTAACTTTGGTCTTTCTTTAACGTTGGTGCACTTGTTGTTTTGATGTTGCCAGTACCTTGGTTCAACGCTGCCAGGGAGCAGGAACCCAGAACTTGAGTACCTACTACTCTATGCTTTGAAGAAAATCAAAAAGGCAAAACCCTATCCCTGTCTAATTTATCAAATCAATTCCTCTTTTGCTATAATTTCCAACTCATTTCCCTATATGATTGTTCAACTTATTTCCCTAACTAACTTCCCAAGTAAATAAAAATATAATTAATTATCCCTGTTCTACTCCCTCCCATCAACAATGCTCTCAGCTTCTTTACATTAACAGAACTACTGAGATAGTTAAACAAATTCAGAGATTCTTAAAATCTCCCAAATCAGAACAGCCCCAGCTATTCTAAATCCACTGTATTTTAAAGTCAATTTGATTACTTTTTCTTTTCAAAGTAATTTATTCTGAGATTCTGCAAAAGTTTTCCAATTAATAGTGTCTCACAGAACCCACTTTAGAAAGACAGCATTAAATGTGCACAGCAGATGACACATTATTCATAAATACTCAGTGTGACAAATTATTAGCTGAACAAGCCACCCCAGCTTATCAAACTGAATAATATTGTTTGATAAATTAAATTATTTTATTATTAAAACAGCACCTTTACCATACAGCTCTCAACCACAACTCTAAAAGCCTTAAAAGACGCGGGAGGCTTTTAAAATTAATTAATTAATTAAAGTCACACTCTCAACACACCAACAGTTCTTAAAAATCACTTAATCCATTTTAAAACAGACTTTTCCTCACAGCTGACCAGAGACCATCAACACAGATCTATTCAGCATCAAATCTATCTCCCAACTGCCCAGCAAGCCGTTGCCAAGGCAATCAGGCCAGCTTGCTCAGCTGTTCTCCCAGTGATGTCACTTTAGAACCTTCTCCCTAGCTCTAACCCTCAGCACACACACCCAGGTAAAACCCCTTTTAAAGGGGACACACTCTTATTTTTTTTATTTTTTTTCCAACCCTTTACACAAGGATCTAAAGGCAGGTTGTCCTGAGGGCTGTACAGGCAGTGTGGTCGCACAGGGGCACAAGGGAAATGATGGTGCAGAAATTGCTCCCTGTTCATTGGCTCCCCTGTGATGGCCGTGGCGCAGTGGGTGGGGCAGGGGCACTAGGGAGCATGTTCCAAAGGGCGTGATTCCGACTTGGGATTCTTCTGGTTCAAAGGGACTTATTAAGGGATCTGGAGGGGAGTGGGTCTGTAAGGTGGATGTTTGGGCCTCAGAATCTAAGGTCATTACATGAGCTAACTTATGGTGTGTATTTATTTCCATAATGGAAAGTGGATTAAAGGCAGAGAAATAGACTGTAGTTTAATTACGGCTACTTTTCATAGGTGTTCATGAATTACATAAGAGTATTTGCATATTTGATAAAGGGGATAGTGCTGGGCAGACTTGTACGGTCTGTGCCCTGAAAAAGACAGGTACAAATCAAGGTAAGGTATACACAAAAAAGTGGCACAGTGGGAGGTGGGGCTGGTGGTTGGGAGGCGGGGATAGTGCTGGGCAGACTTATACGGTCTGTGCCAGAGCCGATGTTGGGAGGCGGGGATAGTGCTGGGCAGACTTGTACGGTCTGTGCCCTGAAAAAGACAGGTACAAATCAAGGTAAGGTATACACAAAAAAGTGGAACAGTGGGAGGTGGGGCTGGTGGTTGGGAGGTGGGGATAGTGCTGGGCAGACTTATACGGTCTGTGCCAGAGCCGATGGTGGGAGGCGGGGATAGTGCTGGGCAGACTTGTACGGTCTGTGCCCTGAAAAAGACAGGTACAAATCAAGGTAAGGTATACACAAAAAAGTGGAACAGTGGGAGGTGGGGCTGGTGGTTGGGAGGTGGGGATAGTGCTGGGCAGACTTATACGGTCTGTGCCAGAGCCGGTGGTGGGAGGCGGGGCTGGTGGTTGGGAGGCGGGGATAGTGCTGGGCAGACTTATATGGTCTGTGCCAGAGCCAATGGTGGGAGGCGGGGATAGTGCTGGGCAGACTTATACGGTCTGTGCCAGAACCGGTGTTGGGATGTGGGGCTGGTGGTTGGGAGGCGGGGATAGTGCTGGGCAGACTTGTACGGTCTGTGCCCTGAAAAAGACAGGTACAAATCAAGGTAAGGTATACACAAAAAAGTGGAACAGTGGGAGGTGGGGCTGGTGGTTGGGAGGCGGGGATAGTGCTGGGCAGACTTATACGGTCTGTGCCAGAACCGGTGTTGGGACGCGGGGCTGGTGGTTGGGAGGCGGGGATAGTGCTGGGCAGACTTATACGGTCTGTGCCAGAGCCGGTGGTGGGAGGCGGGGCTGGTGGTTGGGAGGCGGGGATAGTGCTGGGCAGACTTGTACGGTCTGTGCCCTGAAAAGGACAGGTACAAATCAAGGTAAGGTATACACAAAAAAGTGGCACATTTCTTGGGCAGACTGGATGGGCCGTGCAGGTCTTTTTCTGCCGTCATCAAATGAAACAAACAGGCCCACCTGTGGCTCCACCATTGCTTTGAATCAGTTTATGCTGGTACTGTATAAAGGAGTACATGCATGCACTTAATAGGTGCACTACCAGCTTACCTTTGGCACCTAACCTTGGCACCTAGTTATAGAATTACCCCCTTTGTGCTTGATGATGTGGGGAGGAGTAAAGGAGAAAGTTGACTACCGCTGGCCTAAAGGCAGGCACTATGGGCAAGAAGAGTTTAGGGAAAATGAAGAATCGGTGATTCTAAGACAATCATATTTGGAACCAGGGGGGATTTATTTATACTCACCCCAAAATCAGCTACAGACTTTTCTCCCCTTCTCTTAGATTATCTCCTGCAGATAGCTGCAGTGGTGTAGCAAGGAGGGCTGCCACCTGGGGCGGTTCGCCGTTGCACCCCCCCCCCCCCGGGTGCAGCACGATGACACCCCCCTCAGTGCATCAATACCCCTCCCCAACCCAGTGCCTACCCTCCTCAGCTCCCTCCAACCAGCTGAGCACCCTACCTTTAAAGAAATTTCGGAAGCCGTGGAGAGGCGAGGCGCAGCGCCTCGCGCCTGCAAGTAAAAGAAGCATGGATCGTCATCGGGCCTTCCCTCATGCTGTCTGTCCTGCCCTTGCAGAAATAGGAAGTTGCGTCAGTGGAGGGCGGGACAGACAGCGTGAGGGAAGGCCCGATGACGATCCATGCTTCTTTTGCTTGCAGGTGCGAGGCGCTGCGCCTCGCCTCTCCACGGCTTCCGAAATTTCTTTAAAGGTAGGGCGCTCAGCTGGTTGGAGGGAACTGAGGAGGGTAGGCACTGGGTCGGGGGGGGGGGGGGGGGGTGTCATCATGCTGCACCCGGGGGGGGGGAGCTGGCAGGGAGCACCCCACCCCGAGCTGACACATGCGGTGGATCGCCCCCTCCCTTGCTACCCACTGGATAGCTGTATAGTTAAACGTGTGCATATGTATATGGGACATAGGGGAAGGCCAATTGTATTCCCAGAACTGTCACAATGCTAACAAATCATAAGTACCTAAGTGCTGCCATACTGGGACAGACCGAAGGTCCATCAAGCCCAGTATCCTGTTTCCAACAGTGGCCAATCCAGGTCACAAGTACCTGGGAAGATCACAAAACAGTACAATACATTTTATGCTACTTATTCTAGAAATAAGCAGTGGATTTTCCCCAAGTCCATTTTAATAACTGTCTATGGACTTTTCTTTTAGGAAGCTATTCAAACCTTTTTTAAACTGCACTAAGCTAACTGCTTTTACTACATTCTCTGGCAACGAATTCCAGAGTTTAATTACAGGTTGAGTAGAGGAAAACAAAAGGACCCATCACCAAGGGCAGTCACAGGGTGGCTAAAGCTAGGGGCAAGGAAAGAGAGAATAACAATTAGAGGTGTTTTGCAGGTGGAATTAGATCCTGACGAAAGAGACAGGCAATCACCTTTTTTTGTGAATGTGAAGGTATTAGGAGTGGCCTAGTGGTTAGGGTGGTGGACTTTGGTCCTGAGGAACTGAGTTGGATTCCCACTTCAGGCACAGGCAGCTCCTTGTGACTCTGGGCAAGTCACTTAACCCTCCATTGCCCCATGTAAGCTGCATTGAGCCTGCCATGAGTGGGAAAGCGCGGGGTACAAATGTAACAAAAATAAAATAGATACTATTGGAGATTCTACATGGAATGTTGCTACTAATGGAGATTCTACATGGAATGTTGCTACTATTGGAGATTCTACATGGAATGTTGCTACTATTGAGATTCTGTTGCTACTATTGGAGATTCTACATGGAATGTTGCTATTCCACTAACAACATTCCATGTAGAAGGCTGCGCAGGCTTCTGTTTCTGTGAGTCTGACGTCCTGCACGTACGTGCAGGACGTCAGACTCACAGAAGCAGAAGCCTGCGCGGCCACATTGGTGATCTGCAAAGGCCGACTTCTACATGGAATGTTGCTAGTGGAATAGCAACATTCCATGTAGAATCTCAAATAGAAGCAACAGTGGAGGAGTAGCCTAGTGGTTAGGGTGGTGGATTCTGGTCCTGAGGAACTGAGTTCGATTCCCGGCACAGGCAGCTCCTTGTGACTCTGGGCAAGTCACTTAACCCTCCATTGCCCCATGTAAGCCGCATTGAGCCTGCCATGAGTGGGAAAGCGCGGGGTACAAATGTAACAAAAATAAAATTATTAGCAGTTTGTCCTTTAATTTAATGATCTTGCCCTTCCCTTATAGGGTGACATCATTTCCTGAAAGTAGGCTAATCTAAAACAAACTTCCCTCCCCCAAAGAAACCTAAAACTAAAAAGTGCCATGAAATGCACTAAACCCTCTAACCTGACAGCAGCAGGAAGGAAAGATTGTCCCCCCCCCCCCCCCCCCCCCCCCCCATGGATGATGAAAGAACTTCCTAGTTTAAAGTGAGCCTTAGTGTAAAAGGCTGCATGAGATAGCCACTGTCAATGCAGTTGCCAAAGACTGCTGGAGTGAGGGTATTGGGTGCCCTAGACTTTGTCCCCTCCCCTCCCATTAACTTTCAAGACCATGGGCCATCCCCCCCTCATTGAGTTTGATCATTTAATTCTCCCCTTTCAGAATACCACAGATTCATCAAGCCCTAGAGTGGAAAAACTGAGAGGGCTGAACTTAGGACCCAAAGTGGTGAACTGCATTGGAAACTGGTTGATCGTCAGGCGGCAGAGGGTGGTGGTAAATGGAATGGGATCGGAAAGTGAGTAGTGGAGTGCATCAGGGGTCTGTGCTGGGGCCAATTCTGTTTAATATATTTGTGAGAAACATTGCTGAAGGATTAGAAAGAAAAGTTTGAATGACACGAAGATAGCCAATAGAGTGGATACCCTGGAGGGAGTAGAAACCATGAGAAGGGATCTCCAAACGTTGGACGAATGGTTGAGTGATGCACTTGGGGTACAGAAATACAAAAGAGATGTACCTGATAGGAGAGGAAAGATTGGTAAGCTTAGCTCAGGAGAGGGACCTTGGGGTTATGGTGTCTGAACATCTCAAGGTAACGAAACAGTGCGACAAGGCAGTGGCCACGGCCAGAAGGATGCTAGGCTGCATAGGGAGGGGTATAACCAGCAAAAGAAAGGAGGTGTTGATGCCCCTGTAGAAGCCATTGGTGAGGCCACACTTGGAGTATTGTGTTTAGTTTTGGAGGCCTTATCTCACTAAGGATGTAAAAAGACTTCTTGGGCAGACTGGATGTACCGTGCAGGTCTTTTTCTGCCGCCATCTACTATGTATGTTACTTGATGGTATTCATCCCAGAGTATTAATAGAACTAAAAAATGAACTTGCGGAGCTACTGTTAGAAATATGCAATCTGTCCCTAAAATCGAGTGTAATACCGGAAGACTGGAGGGTAGCCAATATTACTCCGATTTTTAAGAAAGGTTCCAGAGGAGATCCGGGAAATTATAGACCGGTGAGTCTGACGTCGGTGCCGGGCAAGATGGTGGAGGCTATTATTAAGAATAAAATTGCAGAGCATATACAAAAACATGGACTGATGAGACAAAGTCAGCACGGATTTAGTGAAGGGAAGTCTTGCCTCACCAATCTAATGCATTTTTTTGAGGGGGGTAAGCAAACATGTGGACAATGGGGAGCCGGTTGATATTGTATATCTGGATTTTCAGAAGGCGTTTGACAAAGTGCCGCACGAAAGACTCCTGAAGAAATTGCAGAGTCATGGAATCGGAGGTAGGGTATTATTATGGATTAAGAACTGGTTGAAAGATAGGAAGCAGAGAGTAGGATTGCGTGGCCAGTATTCTCAGTGGAGGAGGGTAGTTAGTGGGGTCCCGCAGGGGTCTGTGCTGGGTCCGTTGCTTTTTAATGTATTTATAAATGACCTAGAGATGGGAATAACTAGTGAGGTAATTAAATTCGCCGATGACACAAAATTATTCAGGGTCGTCAAGTCGCAGGAGGAATGTGAACGATTACAGGAGGACCTTGCGAGACTGGGAGAATGGGCGTGCAAGTGGCAGATGAAGTTCAATGTTGACAAGTGCAAAGTGATGCATGTGGGTAAGAGGAACCCGAATTATAGCTACGTCTTGCAAGGTTCCGCGTTAGGAGTTACGGATCAAGAAAGGGATCTGGGTGTCGTCGTCGATGATACGCTGAAACCTTCTGCTCAGTGTGCTGCTGCGGCTAGGAAAGCGAATAGAATGTTGGGTGTTATTAAGAAGGGTATGGAGTCCAGGTGTGCGGATGTTATAATGCCGTTGTATCGCTCCATGGTGCGACCGCACCTGGAGTATTGTGTTCAGTACTGGTCTCCGTATCTCAAAAAAGATATAGTAGAATTGGAAAAGGTACAGCGAAGGGCGACGAAAATGATAGTGGGGATGGGACGACTTTCCTATGAAGAGAGGCTGAGAAGGCTAGGACTTTTCAGCTTGGAGAAGAGACGGCTGAGGGGAGATATGATAGAAGTGTATAAAATAATGAGTGGAATGGATCGGGTGGATGTGAAGCGACTGTTCACGCTATCCAAAAATACTAGGACTAGAGGGCATGAGTTGAAGCTACAGTGTGGTAAATTTAAAACGAATCGGAGAAAATTTTTCTTCACCCAACGTGTAATTAGACTCTGGAATTCATTGCCGGAGAACGTGGTACGGGCGGTTAGCTTGACGGAGTTTAAAAAGGGGTTAGATAGATTCCTAAAGGACAAGTCCATAGACCGCTATTAAATGGACTGGAAAAATTCCTCATTTTTAGGTATAACTTGTCTGGAATGTTTTTACGTTTGGGGAGCGTGCCAGGTGCCCTTGACCTGGATTGGCCACTGTCGGTGACAGGATGCTGGGCTAGATGGACCTTTGGTCTTTCCCAGTATGGCACTACTTATGTACTTATGTACTTATGTACTTGAAGCTGTTCACAGAAAAGCAAGTAAAATGGTATGGGTTTTACGTAGCAAGACGTACGTGGAGAGAGTTAGAGGGGCATAATCGAACGGCACCGGCCAAATAGATGGCTGGCCTTCTATATGGCCGGCGCCGTAAAACAGCAGCAGAACCGTATTATCGAAAAAGATAGCCAGCTATCTTTTGTTTCAATAATACGGTTGGAGCCGGCCAAATGTCAGAATTTGGGCGGGCTTTAGAGATGGCCGGCATCGGTTTCCGGCGATAATGGAAACTAATGACGACGATCTCAAACCCGGCATTTGGTCATGGGAGGAGCCAGCATTTGTAGTGCACTGGTCCCCCTCACATGCCAGGACACCAACCGGGCACCCTAGGGGCCACTGCAGTGGACTTCACAAATTGCTCCCAGGTGCATAGCTCCCTTACCTTGTGTTCTGAGCCCCCCAACCCCCCCTCCAAAACCCACTCCCCACAACTGTACACCACTACCATAGCCCTAAGGGGTGAAGGGGGGCACCTAGGGTACAGTGAGTTTTGGGGTTTTTTGGAGGGCTCAACATTTATCACCACAAGTGTAACAGGTAGGGAGGGATGGGCCTGGGTCCACCTGCCTGAAGTCCACTGCACCCACAAAAAACTGTTCCAGGGACCTGCATACTGCTGTCATGGAGCTGGGTATGACATTTGAGGCTGGCAAAAAAAATTTTGTTTTTATTTTTTTAGGGTGGGAGGGGGTTGGTGACCATTGGGGGAGTAAGGGGAGGTGATCCACGATTCCCTCCGGTGGTCATCTGGTCAATTGGGGCACCTTTTTGAGACTTGGTCCTAAAAATAAATGGACCAAGTGAAGCTGGCGAAATGCTCGTCAGAGCCAGCCATCTTTTTTCCATTATCGGGCGAAGCCGGCCATCTTATAACCACGCCCCCGCCCCGTCCCGTCCCGTCCCGTTCCGCCTTCTGTTCCCTGCCTTGAAGTTTGGCCGGCTCCGCGATGGAAAGCAGTTGGCGCCGGCCAAAATAGGCTTTCCATTATACCAATTTGGCCAGGTTCAGGAGATCACTGGCCATCTCCCGATTTGTGTCGGAAGATGGCCGGCGATCTCCTTCGAAAATAAGCTGGTTACTGACCTAAACATGTATACCCTGAAGGAAAGGAGAAACAGGGGTGATATTATACAGACGTTCAAATATTTGAAAGGTATTATTCCACAAACAAAACTTTTCCAGAGACAGGAAGGCGGTAGAACCAGAGGGCATGAATTGAGGTTAAAAGAGGGCCAACTCAGGAATAATGTCAGGAAGTAATTTTTCACTGAGAGGGTGGTAGATACCTGGAATGCCCTCCCATGAGAGGTGATAAAGATGAAAACAGTAACGGAATTCAAAAATGCGTGGGACAAACACAAATTAATCCTGATTAGAAGAATCAGGATTAATCAGCACAAAGAAGCTTAGTGGAGATTAAGTAGGAAAGCCTTCTACGGTCTATGCCCTGATTGAGGCTGAATAGATTTGGATGGGCTGGAGTGGAGCTATTCAGGGGCTTTGGCAACAACTTCAGAAATTTTATATCAAGGCCAGTGCCGGGCAGACTTCTACGGTCTACGACCTAAAAATGGCAAGGATAAATCAAGATCAGGTATGCATATGATTTATCACTTCATACCATATCTTATTGGGCAGACTGGATGAACCACTTAAGGAACGCATTACTTTTAAAGTATGCACATTAGTCCACAAAATTATCCACGGCGAAGCCCCAGCCTACATGACTGAGTTAATTGACTTACCACCCAGAAACGCCAAAAGATCATCACGAACCTTCCTCAACCTCCACTTCCCTAACTGCAAGGGCCTGAAATTCAAGACACTACACGCGTCAACCTTTTCTTACATGAGCACGCAGTACTGGAACACACTTCCGCGCAACCTGAAAACGATTCACGAACAAACCAACTTCCGCAAATTACTGAAAACACATCTTTTTGATAAAATCTACGGAAAGAACCAAAACATATAAAATCCACACTCGCTGCTCCGTTATACATCAATACATCCACCTAAGAATTCTCAATCGTGAAATCACACCACACTCTTACCTTTAACCAAAGAAAATGTATACCATAGGCTATTCGTTTTATATGCTATATATTGTCCTCAGAATCTCTAGTTTCTCGCTGTTTTCCTTTCAATGTTTTTATGTTCTTTTCCATTGATATATTCCTTAACGATACTTTGATTTGATTTGATTTGTTTTGTATAACTCTTCACAATGTAATCCATAACCGAATTGGAACAAAATGTAATTTCCATTATTCATAATGTATTGTAAGCCACTTTGAGCCTGCAAAAAGGTGGGAAAATGTGGGATACAAATGCAATAAATAAATAAATAAATAAATAAATAAATAAACCATACAGGTCTTTATTTGAAGAAAATTGCACATGAAATCAGAGAGATGGTTAAATATTATCTCAGCTAGGGTAGGAGTGAATAGACATGGCCTGCTGCAGTATGTGCAGCCCTTGTCACGCCTTGTGTGTGTGAGTGAGACTAACAAGTTAGTTACTTCTTCCATTAAAGGTCTGGTTGAAGAGCCAAGCTCTCACCTGCTTCCTGAAGTAGAGATAGTCTTGTGTTAAGTGGAGCCTTTCAGGCAATGCATTCCTCAGTGTGGGGGCTACTCCGGAGAAGGCTCGCTTGCGGGTATCACATCGTGTAATGTCTTTTGGAGAGGGAGTAGTTAGTGAAAGTCCTTGGGAGGACCTTAGTGTCCTTGGCAGTGTGTGGAGGAGCATCCTATTCTTCAGATACTCAGGGCCATCTCCTTTCTGGGCCTTGAAGATCAGATATAGAGTTTTAAATTTAGCCCTGTATTGTACTAGTAGCCAATGAAGTTTTTGCAAAAATGGTGTGATGTGGTCATGTTGCTTGCAACTTTCTGTTAGTCTTGCTGCAGCATTCTGACTCAGTTGGAGCTGGTGAAAACCCTTTGTAGTCAGACCATTGTATAGTGCATTGCAGTAATCCAGTCTTGATGTTACCATGGCATGCACAACTGGGATAAGATTTACCTTCTCGATGTAAGGAGAGAGGCAGCGTAGCTGTCGCAAATAGTAGAAGCAGCTCTTGAAGGCTGCTTGGATTTGGGGAATCAGACTAAGTGTTGAATCTAACTGTATTCCAAGGTTCCTGACTTGTGATTTGAGGGGGAGTTCATACTTTCCAAAAGGGATTTTGATGTCAGGTATGTAGTATCCACTTGTGTTAGGGACCCAGAGAAACTCGGTTTTACTTGGATTCAGGCAAAGTTTGTTGTATTTAGCCCATTCTTGAATTGATGTTAGACAGGTAATCAGTTTATTCAAGGCTGTAGGTAAGTCAGGTTCAATGGATATGAGTAGCTGCTCATGCTAGCTCTGCAGTCAAAATGGCTTTCAGTTGGGGGGGGGGGGGGCAGCAGATTTCAGTGTGGGATGGCTTACTCTCAAAGGGCTGGGGGCCAGGAGGGGCATGCAGCCCATTTTTGGTTAGAGGGGAGAGCTTTGGTTTCAGCTGAGAATTCACCAGCATTTTCCGCCAAAACCAAAACATAGCCAAATCTAGATTTCAGGTTGGTTTTGGTGCTAAAGCCAAAACCAAACCCAAAATTTGGTCGGCCTCTGCTTGCCATGTTCCTGCACCTTTTCAGTGTGAACCCTGCATGCTTTGCTAAAGGGGGGGGGGGTCATATACCTAGGAGATAATTCTATAAGTGGGCATCTCCATTTAGGTGCCCCAATGCCACAGGATGAGAGCTTATTCTATAACGGCATGTGGGTTCCTAGATACCATTATAGAATACTAGCATAACCCAGTATTGGGACACTGCATTTAAATGATGCACCACTTAAGCACCCTTACAGAATAGCGCTTCGTTGGAGCATTGACATTTACGTGCAATACATGCAAACATGCATGCATCCATGTCAACATTCTGCACATTTACACACATAATGCACGCAAGAGAAATATCCCTTTAGACTTCAAAACCCTGAGGAAGTTCTGGGACTGATCTTACCTGATGACCTTAAGGTGGGCCACACAGGTAGAAAAGACCACAGCAAAAGCCAAAGGATGCTTGGGTGCACAGGGAGAGGACTGGCCAGTCTCCGGTGAGATCTCATTTAGATACCACACCTTCAAAAAGATATAAGTAGGATGGAGTCATTCCAGACGGAGGCAACCTAAAAGCAGGGCCACCAAGAGACTGGGCCAGGCCCGGGACAAGGCCGCCCCCAGACCCCCCCCCCTCACCCGAGGTCGCCGGGCTCCCCCGCCACCGGGCCCTCTTTCCACCCCCAGGCCCTCTGCACTGACCTTAAGCGCTTCACCTTCGAAAGCTCAGCAAGCAGCGGCAGGCCACTCCTTCCTTCCATGTCCCGCCCTCGCAGAAGTTACGTCAGGTGAGGGCGGGACACAGAAGGAAAGAGTGGTCTGCCGCTGCTTGCTGCACTTTCGAAGGTGAGGCGCTTAAGTTCAGTGCCACGGAGCGACGGAGGGCGGGCGGGCGGGCTGGACTGTGGCGGCGGCGCCGGGTCCCTCCCCCAGAGGCCCGGGCCTGGGGAATTTTGTCCTCCCTGTCCCCCCCTCTCAGCGGCCCTGCCTAAAAGGTCAGTGATCTTTGTCATAAAGCGTATGGTGACTGAAACGGGAGTGGAGGAGTGGCCTAATGGTTATTGCAGTGCGCTAAGAGCCCCTGGATTCAATTCCTTCAGCAAGTCACTTAACCCTCCATTGCCCTAGGTACAAAGCCTACTAGGGACAGAGAAAGTCCCTTTATATAATATGTAAAATCACTTGGTTGTACCACAGGAAAGCAGTATATCAAATCCCTTATTCTTACTCAAGGATCTAAACATGTGTACCCTGCAGAAGAGGGGAGATATGGTAAGAGCATTTAAATGCTCCCAAGATATAAATGCATAGGAGGCAGAGCTCTTTCAACAGAAAGAAGGTTCTGGACTGAGAATTCATAGCGTAAAGGTGAAAGGGGATATAGACCTGTCTGGAAATATTCCCTTATGGAAAGGGTGACAGATTGATTGAATGGCTTCCTGGTGGAGATGGGGATAGTATGTAAGGGAAGGGAGAGTAGATAGCATGGATAGGCAGATTGGATAGGCCATATGAAAGTCTTCACCTGAGCAGACTCACTATGTAGCAGAAACTTTAAAATACCAATAACATCTTAGAAATGAAATGCAAATAGGAATTGGCATGTGCCCTTTACGGAATAGCACTTAGTGCCAATCTTTTCCGGCGTCCATTTTTAAGTACCATTTTTAGAAACCAGGGAGAGGAATGGCCAGTCTCCGGTGAGATCTCATTTAGATACCACACCTTCAGTCTCCTGTATAAGACATTGGTGAGGCCCCACCTGGAGTATTGTGTTCAGTTTTGGAGGCCGTACCTTGCGAAGGATGTTAAAAAAATGGAAGCGGTGCAAAGAAAAGCTACGAGGATGGTATGGGAGTTGCGTTCCAAGACGTATGAAGAGAGACTTGCTGACCTGAACATGTATACTCTGGCGGAAAGGAGGAACAGGGGTGATATGATACAGACGTTCAAATATTTGAAAGGTATTAATCCGCAAACGAACCTTTTCCGGAGATACGAAGGCGGTAGAACGAGAGGACATGAAATGAGATTGAAGGGGGGCAGACTCAGGAAAGATGTCAGGAAGTATTTCTTCACAGAGAGGGTGGTGAACGCTTGGAATGCCCTCCCGCGGGAGGTGGTGGAGATGAAAACGGTAACGGAATTCAAACATGCGTGGGATAAACATAAAGGAATCCTGTTCAGAAGAATGGATCCTCAGAAGCTTAGCTGAAATTGGGTGGCGGAGCAGGTGGGGGGAAGAGGGGTTGGTGGTTCGTAGGCAAGAATAGGGGAGGGCAGACTTATATGGGGTCTGTGCCAGAGAAGGTGATGGGAGGCGGGACTGGTGGTTGGGAGGTGGGAAATACTGCTGGACAGACTTATACGGTCTGTGCCCTGAAAAAGACAGGTACAAATCAAGGTAAGGTATACACATATGAGTTTATCGTGGGCAGACTAGATGGACCGTGCAGGTCTTTTTCTGCCGTCATCTACTATGTTACTATGTTACCTTCAAAAAGATATAACTAGGATTGAGGAATTCCAGAGGGTGGCTACCTAAAAGCAGGTGGAAATGAAGGTGCTGAGAAGATCCGTGCTAGACTGGTGTTCTGCAGAGGGTGCCCTGCCCTTTATAGAACACTAGTGTGGCACAGATCTGATGCCTAACTTTGGGTGCGGCACTTATGCCTGCTTCATAAGCCTCCTTCGTAAGCACACAACTATGGAACGCACTGCCAAAAGCTGTGAAAACAATCTACGTCCATCTAGACTTCAGGAAATCACTAAAAAACCAACCTGTTCAAAAAGGCATACCCTACCGACCCAACATAAATGCCTCAACTCTGCAACACAGCAAAACTAAAGCTCGGAATGGACACTACATAACCTCTCCTCTCTTCGATCCCCAATATGCCTGAAACGCACGAACCTTATTCGACCACAACATCACCTTGTATTTGTTTCTCTACCGGACCTGGCGAATGCCTTTACGGTACTATGTAAGCTGCATTGAGCCTGCAAATAGGTGGGAAAATGTGGGATACAAATGCAACAAATAAATAAATCAGAATAATAAAACTCATTGCCCTGCTTACCCCTTTCCGTTTATTGTACCCTGTCTGTTTGTTATTCAAATCGTTGTAAGCCACATTGAGCCTGCCAGAGGTGGGAAATTGTGGGATATAAGCACAGTAAAATAAATAACTAACACTGTTGGGCCTGATGTTCTAACAGGTAAGGATGTGCATTCAATTCATTAGCATACCTTTAAACATATTGGTACACGCTAAATTGACTGAATGTGAATAATGTGCAAATTAACACGTAAAAATGTTAATGTGTGTTAAAATTTTCTTTTATTTATTTATTTATTGCATTTGCAGCGGAGAGACTGAATGAATTCTTTGCTTCGGTCTTCACCGAGGAAGATTTGGGTGGGATACCGGTGTCGGAAATTTTATTTCAAGCGGACGAATCGGAGAAACTTACTGACTTCACGGTAAACCTGGAGGACGTAATGGGGCAGTTCGGCAAACTGAAGAGTAGCAAATCTCCTGGACTGGATGGTATTCATCCTAGAGTACTGATAGAACTTAAAATTGAGCTTGCGGAGCTACTGCTAGTGATATGCAACTTATCCTTAAAATCGAGCGTGGTACCGGAAGATTGGAGGGTGGCCAATGTAACGCCCATTTTTTAAAAAGGCTCCAGGGGAGATCCAGGAAATTATAGACTGGTGAATCTGACATCGGTGCCGGGGAAAATGGTAGAGGCTATTATTAAAAACAAAATTACAGAGCACATCCGAGGACATGGATTACTGAGACCGAGTCAGCACGGCTTTTGTGTGGGGAAATCTTGCCTGACCAATTTACTTCAATTCTTTGAAGAAGTAAACAAACATTTGGACAAAGGGGAACCGGTTGATATTGTGTATCTGGATTTTCAAAAGGCGTTTGACAAGGTACCTCATGAAAGGCTACAGAGGAAATTGGAGGGTCATGGGATAGGAGGAAAAGTCCTATTGTGGATTAAAAACTGGTTAAAGGATAGGAAACAGAGAGTGGGGTTAAATGGGCAGTATTCACAATGGAGAAGGGTAGTTAGTGGGGTTCCTCAGGGGTCTGTGCTAGGACCGCTGCTTTTTAATATATTATAATGATTTAGAGATGGGAGTAACTAGCGAGGTAATTAAATTTGCTGATGACACAAAGTTATTCAAAGTCGTTAACTCGCGACAGGATTGTGAAAAATTACAAGAGGACCTTACGAGACTGGGAGACTGGGCGGCTAAATGGCAGATGACATTTAATGTGAGCAAGTGCAAGGTGATGCATATGGGAAAAAGAACCCGAATTATAGCTACGTCATGCAAGGTTTCCACGTTAGGAGTTACGGACCAAGAAGGGATCTGGGTGTCGTCGTCGATAACATGCTGAAACCTTCTGCTCAGTGTGCTGCTGCGGCTAGGAAGCGAATAGAATGTTTGGGTATTATTAGGAAAGGGTATGAAAAACAGGTGTGAGGATGTTATAATGCCGTTGTATTGCTCCATGGTGCGACCGCACCTTGAGTATTGTGTTCAATTCTGGTCGCCGCATCTCAAGAAAGATATAGTAGAATTGGAAAATGTGCAGCGAAGGGCGACTAAAATGATAGCGGGGATGGGACGACTTCCCTATGAAGAAAGACTAAGGAGGCTAGGGCTATTCAGCTTGGAGAAGAGACGGCTGAGGGGAGACATGATAGAGGTATATAAAATAATGAGTGGAGTGGAACAGGTGGATGTGAAGCGTCTGTTCACGCTTTCCAAGAATACTAGGACTAGGGGGCATGCGATTAAACTACAGTGTAGTAAATTTAAAACAAATCCAAGAAAATTTTTCTTCACCCAATGTGTAATTAAACTCTGGAATTCATTGCCGGAAAATGTGGTGAAGGCGGTTAGCTTAGCAGAGTTTAAAAAGGGGTTGGACGGTTTCCTAAAGGACAAGTCCATAAACCGCTACTAACGGACTTGGAAAAATCCAAAATCCCAGGAATAACATGTATAGAATGTTTGTACGTTTGGGAAGCTTGCCAGGTGCCCTTGGCCTGGATTGGCCGCTGTCGTGGACAAGATGCTGGGCTCGATGGACCCTTGGTCTTTTCCCAGTATGGCATTACTTATGTACTTATGTACTTGTATCCCACATTCCCCCACCTCTTTGCAGGCTCAATGTGGCTTACATAGATTTGTTAACATTGTCATTTCAGGATATCAGATCGGATTCAGTTAGTAATGTGTAGTGATTAGGAAGGGGAAAAAGAGGAAGGAAGAGAGTGATTAGGGTAGTTATAGAAGGTAAGCGTTCATAATTGCGTGGTTGGTGAGGTGACATGGAGGGGCATAATCGAACGAAAACGTCTATCTCCATGGGCGTTTATCTCCGAGAACGGGTCCGTAAAGGGGCGGACCGAACCGTATTTTCGAAAAAAATAGACGTCCATGTTTTATTCGACAATTTGTGAGCTGGGCGTTTTTGTTTTTCAGCGATAATGGAAAATGAAAGCGCCCAGCTCAAAAACGAATAAATCCAAGGCATTTGTTCGTGGGAGGGGCCAGGAGTCGTAGTGCACTGGTCCCCCTCACATGCCAGGACACCAACTGGGCACCCTAGGGGACACTTTTACAAAAACAAAAAAAAAGGTAAAAGAGCTCCCAGGTGCATAGTACCCTTCCCTTGGGTGTTGAGCCCCCCAAATCCCCCTCAAAACCCACTGCCCACAAGTCTACACCATTACTATAGCCCTAAGGGGTGAAGAGGGGCACCTACATGTGGGTACAGTGGGTTTGGGGGGGGTTGGACGACTAAGCATTAAGCAGCACAATTGTAACAGGTAGGGGTGGATGGGCCTGGGTCCACCTGCCTGAAGTCCACTGCACCCCCTAACAACTGCTCCAGGGACCTGCATACTGCTGCCAGGGAGGTGGGTATGACATTTGAGGGTGAAAATAAAAAGTTGTGAAACATCATTTTTTGTGGTGGGAGGGGGTTAGTGACCACTGGGGGAGTCAAGGGAGGTCATCCCCGATTCCCTCTGGGGGGTAATCTGGTAATTTAGAGCACTTTTTGGGGCCTTATTTGTGAAAAAACAGGGTCCAGGAAAAGTGCCCTAAATTCTAGCTACAAACGCATACTTTTTTTCAATTATCGGCGAAAGGCGCCCATCTCTGTTCGGGTGATAACCATGCCCCAGTTCCACCTTCACCATGCCTCCGACACGCCCCCGTCAACTTTGTACGCTTCCGCGATGGAGTGCAGTTGAAAACGTCCAAGTTCGGCTTTCGATTATTCGTTTTTGTGAGATAAACGTCTATCTCCCGATTTAGGTCGCAACTTGGGCGTTTTTCTCGTTCGATTATAAGCAGGTTAGTGAAGCTGTAGGTTCTCATTGTAGGCCTTGTTGAAGAAGAATGTCTTCAGAGATTTTCGAAAGATAGTTGTTTCGTTGATTGCTTTCAAGTCTGTAAGTAATGCATTCCATAACTGCGTGCTCATGTAAGAGAAGGTAGAGGCATGCATCAGCTTGTATTTAAGTCCTTTGCAGCTGGGGTAGTGCAAGTTGCAAAATGTGCAGGATGATTTTGTGGCGTTTCTGGGAGGTAGGTCTAAGAGGTTTAGCATGTAGATTGGGGCGTCTGCGTGGATGATTTTGTGTACAATCGTGCAGATCTTGAACGCAATGCGTTCCTTAAGTGGAAGCCAGTGAAGTTTCTCTCTTAGGGGTTTTGCACTTTCGTATTTAGTTTTTCCAAATATGAGTCTGGCGGCCGTATTCTGGGCAGTTTGGTGTTTTTTGATTGTCTGTTCTTTGCAGCCGGCGTACAGTGCATTTTTATTAAAACCAATGCTTGAAATGGACCAAAAATGGTAAAATTCTGAAAACGATCTAAAAAAGAACTGAAAATGGTTATATACATATTCCTACTGGTGAGATTTTTTTGTGCCTAAGGGGGAAATACTTATTACGAGGGATAAATGAAAAGTAATGCATCCACCTCCATAATTCATCAGCAGATGGCAGCACTGATGCACTACAAGTGTTCTCTTTTTCTTTGAAACCTTTTTCTTCACCTCAGTTGGTGAGAAGTGTCTGTGAGAAGAGGTTGTTTTGCTATTGTTTATGAAATGGAAGCATGGAGTGAACACTCAGTGCGATTTAAGCTTCTCCTCTTTCCCCCTAAACCTGCCTCTCCTCTCCCCCCGTTCTCTATTTCGGTAGATAACACTCTCATCCTCCCTGTCCCGTCTGCGCGCAACCTTGGAGTCATCTTTGACTCCGCTCTCTCCTTCTCTGCTCATGTTCAGCAGATTGCCAAACCTGTTGTTTCTTTCTCTATAATATTAACAAAATTCGCCCTTTCCTCTCCAAGGACGCTACCAAAACCCTTACCCACACCCTTATCACCTCTCGCCTAGACTACTGCAATTTGCTTCTCGCTGGTCTCCCGCTCAGCCATCTATCTCCTCTTCAATCTGTCCAAATCTCTGCTGCGCGTCTTATATTCTGCCAGAGTCGCTATACTCACGTTAGCCCTCTCCTCAAGTTGCTTCACTGGCTCCCTATCCGCTTCCGCATACGGTTCAAACTTCTGCTTTTGACCTACAAGTTCATCCACTCCGCAGCTCCTCAGTACCTCTCCGCTTTCATTTCTCCCTACACTCCTCCCCGTGAACTCCGTTCGCTGGGTAAATGTCTCCTGTCGTCCCCCTTCTCCCCCACTGCTAACTCCCCGGCTCCGTTCCTTCTATCTCGCTGCTCCCTATGCCTGGAATAGACTCCCTGAGCCAGTACGTCAGGCTCAGTCTCTGGCTGTCTTCAAGTCTAGGCTTAAAGCCCACCTCTTTGCTACTGCTTTCGACTCCTAACCATGACTCTCTTACTCAACACCCTCATTTATCACCCCTACCACTGCAATTTCCCCATCCCTAGCTGTCTGTTCATCTGTCCAATTTAGATTGTAAG
>NW_021963347.1:0-114415 GCF_901765095.1 Microcaecilia unicolor
GGTAAGCTGAATAGACAGTTTCTACGGCTTTCCGCAGGGTGCTGGACTCCACCAGTCTAGCTGAAAGGAAGAAAATGTGTGGTGTTTTTTAATTAGAAGAAATTATGAAATCCAAATTGCTTTATTAGTTCCAGTTCAGCAACTTTATCAACCACAAAAGCAGTCTATATAAAACTATAACGAAAGAAACACTTCCACATAAGAATCACACCACTGTCCCTCAATCTTTTAACCAAGGAGCTCCATCAGATGCACAATTAAATTCTAAAACTAAGTGCAGTGCCCATTTTAAAGGCTAAACTGGCCAATGGAGCAAGTCACAGTCACACCTGGATTCCTGCAACAAGCACACCCATGCTATTCCCCCTGTCAACTTGTGGCAGATGTAGTGGTTTGCAGCTTATTGTTCAGGCTTCATGGTGAAGTATCCAGTTGCACAACAATAAAGATTACTAACTGCTATTTTTTTAAGGAGCACAACTGTCTTGGTGTATACCTTTAAATGAAAATGGTACTATAGCAATAGATTTACAGTTCTTTGGTTTTTCTCCCATTCACCATTACTGAGGGAAGGCAGTTTTAAAAGCCATTTCTGTATATAAAGTAATGCTTCATGTAAAGAAATATGTGTGTATAAAACTGTGCATCCGATGTAGTATTACACACATACACCTTGTACGTTTATAACTTTACCAGAACTGAGTTAAAGTGTCAGGGTTGAGAAGGGATCTACACTTATGCATATACTTTTGAAAATATGCATATATATGTGTAAAATAACCCAGACAAATTGTGTGTGGAAAAGAGCAGGAGATATAAATAGTTCCACTTTGAAAATTACCCCAAGGAATTCAAGTACATACTTTTGTTCTGAAAATTCACCAGTACCCTAAGTCATCAACATTTCTCACTCATACCTAAGAAATAAAAACTAAGGTATGAATTTTATTTTACTTCAGAATCTTGTATGAGATACAACAACAGCAAGTGCTCAAGTTCATCCCACCAGTTCCCTGAGCTCTTTTATTACCTACCCAAAGCCCCCAAACCTCACATTTGGGGCAGGATGTTATCTTCCTATAGCATCCAGATAGGTCTTGCACAAACTCGGGAGGGGCCAATGGAGCATCACTGCTGTAAATCAGCTCAAGCTTTTCTGAATTTGTGGGTCTCAGCCCAGGCACGGGTGAATATGGAACCGAGGCAGCTAATCTAAGCCAGGGGACTCATCATGAATCCAAAAACATAGGCAACGGAACTATGCTACTGACCCCTGGCTTGTAGCAGAATTGATGATTTGCACAGGACCAAGCTCTTGCCTGAAAACTTTCACATACCCTCACTATTCCAGCAGCATCCTCTTAAGTACAGGCTTACGTGTTTCTTCATCTGTCAGCATCACAAAGATGAAGAATTTTCACTCCTTCCTTCAAAGATACTAAAGGTCTTAATTTTATAACAAGATCAAGGTCCAACAAGTTACTTATTTTAAACCTATTTTACAAAGACAATGTAGGCGCCTATTTGTTTTCATAAAATAGGCTCCCAGATCCAGCCAAACAACACACAAATTTACATCTGTTCCAAAGAAGGTGCCAATATCACAGCCCTCCTTCCGCTCAGTCCAAATCACACCCAGGGAAGGCCTACATGCTGATCGTGTAAAAGTAGGTGCACACTTTCATGGCATGTACATTTTATGTGCTCATACAATTTTACAAAACCCCTTTTTCTACATGTGAAATAAGTTTTAAATGCAGAAAAAAAATCAGCTTAATAAAATTACTGCCACATAAGAAAAACTCTTTAAAACATAGGTTCCAATATTACTATAGAAATCAGCAGGTACAGAATGTCTTTAGTATAATACAGATATTTCAGTTGCTCACATTGGTGAAAGTATTGTGTATATTTTTCACTCCCCAGCCTTTGCAGAATTTTCAAAGTAAAACTACTTGTATCTTTCACTTTGAAAATTATTCCATGAAAAAGTACCTGTACATATTTACAAAGGATTTAATTTTTCAGATGAAAAATATGCTCATATTTTTAAGATTGAAACATATGCATGCATTTCCAAGCCTCACTCCCAAAATGCCTCTCCCTATAGCAGGTAAAAGTCCTCGCAAAATGGAAAAAAAGATTCATATTGTTACTTCCAGGTAAAGCAGGAAAGTTTTCTGTGAGTAAATTACTTTTACCAACAGAAACAGCTTTGACAATTACACTCAACACTCTTTGCTAAAGTAACCTTATAAGGAGAAATAACCACCCTACAAATGTCTGCCAACAACATCGTATGAAACTCTGCCTAGGAGGTCAACTATGCTCTAGTATTATGAGCTCTCAGCCCCTTGGGAACTACCCAGCCTTTCAAGATATAAACCAAAGCAATCACTTCTCTAAGCCCCGAGCTATTGTATATTTAGAGGTTGCTTCCCCCTTTTTTCGGTGACCAAACAGTTCAAAGTCTAGAGCTGTACTGAATAGCCTATTTTACTATTCTGCTGAATATGAATAAAGAAAAATATTATTCAGATGAATACGAATACTGAATACGAATAATAGGCATTGAGCTTTAACATAAAAAATAATTTAAAAAGCAACATAAAATCAGAGATCAAGTGTTTATTTCAGTAGGGTTTAGCACAGTAGAGCCCTGGATTATTCATATTCAAATTTAAATCAGTATTTGGCCAAATACGAATAATGTATTCGGGGCTGAATCAAATCAAATATGAATATTCGGTACAGTCACAGTACAAACAGATGATCTGATATGTGGACATCATTTGTCTCCTTTGTATAACACAAAAGCAACCTATGTACATACAAAACATGCAACTTACGAAAACTCTCACCACAGTCCTTCTTCCTGAAGCACAGCAAAGCGACCACCACTTCAGGCTAAAAGGATGACACTGTATGGAAAGAAACCCCGGCATCCTTAAACTGCAAAAATGGTTCTGTACAGGACAGTGGCTGAAATTCAGAAATCCAACATGCCAAACAGACTGGCAGGAAAACCGGCTTGAGTTAGATCCTTGAAGGAAGCTCAGTTCAAGGGCAAAGACACCGTATTCAAAACCAGATTGAAATCCAAATTAGGACACAAGCTATGACTTAGGGTGCACAAATGACCAACCTCTTTTAAAAAAACATCTGCATGCATAGCAAACAAACACCTTGAATTCAACCTCAAAACACGCCAGTGCAGACATCTAAATTTAGTCAACTCCTGGCCCAGCCTTTCCTGAGGCCATGAGAAACCTCAGTGGGCTAATTCTATAAACTAGGCATTAACAGTTACATATGTTAATGTTTACAACAACATATATGTGCACATCACTGCCTCTGGTGATCACTATCCTGGCAGCATACTGCTGTTTCTCCTGCGCTTCCTGGGTATTGCTACAGTTTCCCCAATTGTGGTCGCCATGCCGAGAACTGCTTGAGCCACTCAGGTCCATCTCAGCATCTGGATTTCCACCGTCCATCCTAGTCTCTCTTCCCTTTTCCTTCTTACCCTGTTCTTTCTCCCCTATCTAATGTAATTGTAATTGATTCTTCTGTGCATTGTAAGCCACTTTGCGTCTGCTTCAAGTGGAAAAAAGTGGGGTATAAATGTTCATAAATAAATAAATAAATAAATATGCATATATATGCCAGCATATGACCTAAGTGCTATTCTGCAACTAACCGCTTAACTTTTGCAAATATGTGCTATATAAGAGGGGCATAAATACTGGCAGGACAAAGGTAGGGCTCTCACTTAAGTACATAGCTTACAAAACACTAAGTTATGCAGGTACTTGCCGAACTCAGGTGCTCACACATACACTAGCTCTATGGCTAGCCTTAGTGCTTACGCCTAAATGTTAGGCCTATATATACCCAGATACACTAGTATTCTGTAAAGGGAAATGGGAATCTACTTTCCTTTACAGGATAGCCTCCCATCGTGCACCCTTCAGATGTTTATTTCTAGGTACCCAGATACTCCTCTCCCCAAATCAGGCTTTGAAGTTTGAACACTCTCCAGACCCTGGTGTATGCTAGAGATATGGATCTCTGTCGTGCCTGCAGCAGTGTAGTGATTACTTTGGCCAAGTACTCCTTTCACCTGAGCCAAGCCCTCTCAAATTCCAAGCCATAAAATAGAGGTAGTTCATCCAGGAATACCTGTACCTACATGAGAAGACCTCTTTGGTGGTGGTGGTGGGCTGGGGGGGTAAAATCTCAGACCCTCCACAACCTTGCATCTGACCAAATCCACATTCCATGGCCTCCTGGACCAATTGGGTGCCACCAAAATAATGAGCCCCTGATGTACCACAATTCACTTCGGGACTTGGTCCAGAAGAGATCACAAGGATACACAGAGCACCTAGGCCAGCTGATCCCCACTCCTTCCTTTGACTGAAGAACAGGGTGCCTTCTTGTTTGAATCAGCAAGAAGGCCTCCTTAAGATAGCTCCCACTCTCCTGGATCCAGGGCACGGTGGCTCAAGTAGTCTGCCTAAATGTTTTTCCACACAGTATGCCCATTTACTGCCTGCTGGAGACAAAGAATACTGAGTAGCTGTCGGTTGAATGGTGCTCTATAAGGGCAAGTTTCACAAGTTTCTAGTCTCTGTCTCCATCTGCTAGTAAGGTTGCAAAACCCATGCATTTGTACTGGTCTGTTAGGATAGTAAAGAAGAGTTTTAGATCTATTGACTCTTTTTGTGTGACTTTCAGACAGTCTTAAGCAGATTATGTAGTTTAGTGACAACATTAAACTGACCTATAACCAGGACAGATCTGTAATGGCAGGAAATGAGGCTCAGATATCCCCTAACAGTACTGGAATAAAAAGGGTGCAGCTCAGATAAGGGCTGAGATAGATAACAAATGTGTGGAACAGAGACATCCCAGGGTAGAACTGCTTTTTTCCTCACCTCAGCTGAGCATATTTGCATAAATAAAAGTAAAAATAATTCTCAAAATCTCATTCTGGCACAATATATGCAGTAGCATTAGAAGACCTTTAAAAAATGAGGAAAATGTGCTTCCTCCTTAATGGTACATTCTATAGGGCACAAAAGAAAGCAGAAGTCCTTTCCAGTTACCCAATCTTGGTTTCTACTTACAGTTGATGAAGAGGAGAAAAATGCATTTCTTCACAGAATAGTTGGCATTGGATATGTAGCCCTTCATCCTGAAAGCTAGCTTTGAATCTTCACAGGTCACTTCAATCAGTTCTCTGTTGGAAAACAGATCCATAAATAATCAGACTGGTTTTTTTTTTTTTGGGGGGGGGGGTTAATGGTCAACTACCCCCAACCTGCTTCTCATACACATTTTAAATAGACCTTGCTTGATCCTCCTCTAAGCAGGCTTTGTAAGGCAACGCCACTAAAAACATATGCACAATTCTCGCTTTATTGGAGCAAATTGCTCAGCAGCGGAAAGCCTCACTACTTATCAGCTTTGAAGCCAAAAAGGCCTTTGATAGAGTAGACCGGGGCTTCCTGCAAGGGTATTGCATCATTATGGATTTCAGGGTTTTTTTTAGGGATGCAATTATGGCCTTGTATCATGAGCCCAGCAGGGCTTGTCTGCGAGTGAACAGGAGATTGTCTACTCCATTCTTTATTCAATTAGGCACTCGACAGGGCTGCCCCTTATCTCCATTTTTGTTTGTGCTTACCCTGGATCCTCTTATTAGAAAACTTTTATCTTATCCAGACAGCTAGGGAGTCCGGATAGGCACATTTAAAATGTCCACATTTGTGGATGATGCATTGATTCATCTCACACATCCTCTTAGTTCATTGCTTACACTATTAAAGAGTTTCACGGAGCTTGGCGACTTTTCGGGGTTTAAATAAATTATAAATAAGTCTGTAGCACTACCAACAGATGAAACTCTGAAACATCATTGGGATGGGGGTTTTCCTTTACAGTGGGCAACTGACAAATTTATATACCTGTGTGTTCAATCGACTTCAGATTTGAAGAATCTATATAGTTATAATATTTCCCACCTTATGAATTCCACAAAGCAACAATTGGCTATTTGGAGATCTCTGCCTGTGTCTTTAAGTGGTAGGAGACAAAACACCCAAGTTGAAGTCTGGGTCCTTAGTGGAGAATTGGCATCATGAAGGTTTGGGTTTACTGGATCTCAAGCTATACAACTGGGCTTGTATTTTACACCATCTTAGAGACTGGGTCCTCAGTAGGGAGGAGTGTACTCCTTTGTTGATAGAGAAGGAGCATTATGCACCATTACATCTTTTAAAAAAAAATCTATTACAAGCTCCTCAGTGTCATTTACAACCACATATTAAAAACAGCGTACTTCTGAGGCTCTTGCAAGAGGCCTGGCATTCACTATTAAGTATCTGGGGGCTGAATCCTTTTTCCACAGACTTGCTCACTATAGGAGGGAATTTAGATTTTGTCCCAGGCATGACATCTGACGTGTCGATGGGCTGCAGGGGGTATTAGCTTATTAGCTCACGTTCTAAAAGGGGAGGATACTATGATACCATTTAACACTCTTGCTAAAAAATTCCCAAGTTTGTCAAATAGAGTTTTATGCCTATATTCAGATTTCTCACTATGTGCAAATTTTATGGTGATCAGCTCTTACTAAAGATGTTGGAAGCAAACTTAATGACTTCTTTAAAGCAGATGAACCTGGTAGATTGTCCGCCTCCTTGTTACAAAAGGCTGTCTGTCAGGTTGTCCCACCTAAAGGATATAGAGTGGTAGTTCATACTTGGAATGCAGAATTATAACTCTGAATTTGACAACAGTAGACATTAGAAAGGCTCTGCGTTCCATTCCTGGAGTGGTCCAAAGTGCAGCTCTGAGGGAATGTTATTTTCACACAATCACTAGGGCTTACTTTAAAAGGGAAAAATCGTTATCCAGTTTAAACAACTGAATAATACCTGTTCCATTACTGCGAATTTGGTTGCAGTTGATTGATATCGGAGTAGCTTTTCCCCAATATCAGTCGATGAAGTTAGTTCATTATTACAAAAGGTTTCTCATTCTTTTTGTACTTTAGATACTTATCCTGTTAATTTGTTTCCATCTATGCTACTGGTAATTGTTAATTGGATTGTGTCAGGTATAAACAATTTATTGTTGTCAAACAGTGCTTGAGGTCGACAGGTTATTCTATTCCAGTTCAACATTTCTACCACTTTTGATATGGTGGATCATGGATCACAAGCTGCTGTTGGAAAGACTGAGTGGGATTAGTATTGGTGGCCCTGTTTTTAATTTATTTTTATTTTTGTTACATTTGTACCCTACGCTTTCCCACTCATAGCAGGCTCAATGCGGCAGGCAATGGAGGGTTAAGTGACTTGCCCAGAGTCACAAGGAGCTACCTGTGCCGGGAATTGAACTCAGTTCCTCAGTTCCCTAGGACCAAAGTCCACCACCCTAACCACTAGGCCACTCCTCCACTCTAGTTCCAACACTTTTTGGTTAAGTTACTACATCAGGAAAAATAACTTGCTTTCTCAGTTTTGGTCTCTTGGTTGTGCAGTGCTCCAGGACTTTCCTCTGTCTCCTTTCCTTTTTAACTTTTTTATGTCCTTTTTAGGATGTATTAAGTTGAATGAGGATGAATTTTTGCTTTCATATGCCGATGACATTTTGATGTTGATACCTAAATGCGCACTATTGTCTGACACTCTTAAGAGACTGGCGTTTGGTTTTGATAGAATTCAACATTGAGCCATATCTAATATGCTGAAATTGAATGCTAATAAAACTAAGGTCTTATGGTTTAAGAATTGTGGCACCAATGTTCCTAAACTATCCTGTTATCATCGGGCCAATTCTACCGGTTGAGGAGAAATCCCAGGTGTTAGGATTTGTTCTTGATTATTCCCCGACTCTGGAATCTCAGGTGAAACATTTATGGCAAAGAACTTTTCATAAATTAAAACAGTTACACTTGGTTAGATCTTATTTCACATAAGCTTATACAGAAGTTTTTTGGACAAACCCATGTACAGTACATTACAGTAATCAAGGTGGGATAGAATAAACATCTGAACTAAAGGGCAAAGGATGCGTATGTGAAATAAGATCTAACCAAGTGTAACTGTTTTAATTTATGAAAAGTTCTTTGCCATAAATGTTTCACCTGAGATGTCAGATGCCGCTGCCATATTGAAAAAGATTACTGATGTCGATCTCTAACCTATGAATGCCTTAAGGATAAAGAGTTTTCTAAGTTTTTCAGGGACCATAACATTTTTTAAGAGTGGGATTTAAGAAATGCTCATATTAATCTATCCTCTTCGCAGAGACTTCTTCCCTGATGCAGCTGAAGGCAAAACAAAGCACTATGTGTTTATGTAAAGAAGAGGAAATTTACGAAAGTTATGTATCTTAAAAAATATGGATATATATTTTTTTTTAAATGAAGAGTTCCATATATTTTGATACACAAGTAAAACGAGATGTATGACAGTGAGTTATAAAAATTATATTATAAAATAAACAAGAGATAAAGGACCGATTAAGAACATAGGTGCTGGTATTGGAACAAATATTGAATCCTTTGAACCCAACTTCTGAAGATCCATATATCTATAAAACTACTTCAGATAAATGAAAGATTTTTCAGAAATATTGTCTGTAATGGAGACATCAAGTATTTTTCCATGCTTTCTTTAGACCTATCACTTATCCTTCAGATGAAAAATAATCTGATATGCCTTAGATGCTATTTTGGAGAAAGATAATAGGTACACTACAGCATCTTTCAGGGGCTGCTCTTTTGTATGTGTAGCCAAACCTATTTTAGCAGCAAAAATGCAATGTTGCAACTGTATCCATGCTTAATATTGAGTTGTAATGAGAGACTGTGGAGCTGTGAGTGGCATGTTTTGTGAAGGGAATGTGCTGGCGTTGGATTCCATCACCCCTCCTTCTCAGCTGAAACTTTTGTGTGAATTTTTCCTTTATTTTGGGTGTTAGCTATCTAATCTTGTCTCTGGAGCCAGTGAACTTGGTCAAAAATGTTATTTATAGTCAGAAAATAATAATATTGCAGGTCAGGTATTTGATACAAAAATTGATAGGAAATATCCCTAATGTTTATGTGTGGCACATGCCAACACATAGCTGCTCTGATCCTCCTACCTGTGGTGCAATGACACAGACAAACAGAAAGTAATTGGAAAAATCCTGAGTCTAAAAGACAACACTTGCTTTATTCAGTTTTAAGAGGCCTTGAGCACGGACCAGGTACATAATATTGATGTAAACAATCACATCTGTTGGAAGGAGATTTCTCTGCTTCATGCACCAGGGCCCCATTTTCTTCTCATCTTACTGCATGTCCTGCTTTAAACCCGTAAAAAACAATTAGCATTTGTGAATTTACCACAAAAAAAGTATACAGTGCATTTCTCCTACCTGCTCACAGCATTTCCAAAAATGGACCGTATATTGTCCACAGCTGTTGCATTTGAAAGGGTTCTAACATCTGCCACCGTTTCACCTTGCTGGAATTGAATATAGATAGATGAAATTCACAGAACTGAATGGGATGTTACTAATCTAGCAGCTGTATGTATAATTTAATTACATTTTTGAAAAGTTCTTAACAGCATTGCCGATGCTAGGAATATGCACAGGCAAAAATAAATTTGGTTTGTTTTCATTTTTTTCATGAAAAATTGGTTAGTTTCACACATTTATTTTAACACTTATTTTTCCAATACATGGTATGGCATTATACGTTAGTGTGCACTAAATCAGTGCATCAAAATTCTTAAAGGTACCTAAGCCCCCTTTTATAAAACTGCACTAGTGTAAAAGGGGGTCCAAAGCAGCACTAATGAATGCATATCCCTAGTAGATGCCAGAAGATAACCACTTGGATTGTTCATTGTCTCATTACTCTTTTCCAAACATTGGGAATACATGCTATCTGCCAGCTGTAGAAACTTGACCACTTCTGAGAATGTGTGTGTGTGTGCTGGGGGGGGGGGGGGGGGGCATACGATCACACAAAATCCCACACTTAATCTAGAACCTGAACGCCCTCCCCTCCCAATATTTTATCACCAAGCCTTATAATAAATCTAAATAGCTACTGAAGCTGTTGCCCCAACCACCAATATCCACTTGGTACGGATATGGAGTCTATTTTCAGTTTTAGTTTGGATAATTTTATGCATGTAAAGAATGCACACTTTCCCCCAAATAATTTACAAGGTCCTCACACTTACTTTCAAAGCATTCAGTTAGGCCATCTTTTATACCCATCCAAACTTACCACCCCTTACTCCCCAACACATCTTCTCCACTCACTCAATGACCACCGTTTCAGTCTTCCCATTCCCCGTTTCGCCCAACTGGAATCCAACCAACACTGAGCCTTCTTTTTTGTGGCCTCTTCTCTCTGGAACTCCCTACCACTCTCAATTTGTGCTGAACTGTCTTTCAAAGAGTTTAAAGTAGCATTAAAAACGTGTTTTTTTCGTCAAGCATTTGACACCGCATGAGACTTCCCTATTTTTCATCATTGTTCCTACATAATCCTTTTCCTTCCCCCTCTCCCTGTCCTTTAAACCTGTTGCCCACTCCCCTTCTAATGCAGCTGCGTGACTGAATCTTTCCTATGAACATTGTAGTTCTCTTCTGTCTTTACTTTGTTTTTAGAATTGTACAAAGCTGTGATCTGCAAGTTAATTAACAATGGTATAACAAACTTGAATAAACTATAATTCTATAAATGGCTCTTTAACTTGCACATGCAAATTTGGGGGCACAAATTTACATACCTGGATTTACGCGGGTCCAAAAAGGGGGAGTATATATGGAAGAGTTGTGGATGGATCAGGGGTGTTCTTTTAATTTGTGCCCACTGTTACAGAATAAAAGGGTTTCCGTGCCTAATTTAGGCCCCAGGATTTACACCAGGGTCTAGTTGGTGTAAATCGTCATGCCTAAAATTCGGCTCAGTTCCCACTGAAAATGCTATTCTATAAACGACGCCTAACTTTGAGCACCATTTATAAAACAGAGCATTTTTTTTTAGTCAGCTCTGATTTTTCGGTGCCATTTATAGAATTCACCCCTTAATCAATTTTGCATTCATATAACTTTCAGATTAATGCACTTAAAGTTGATTTACATGTGTCAAAAACTTTATTTGTGTGAATAAAAATTTCACATATAATTTTTGGAAAAGTCAAAAATGATCAGATAATGAACCAGAAAATTTTTCCATGCACATCCCTACCACCTGGTTGGTTTCTAACACATCAGTTAGGAACTGATAAAGCTTATAAGAGAGATACTAAGATTAAGAATTATTTTGCTGACAGAGGCTCTTACAAATGAAGTCCCTCTTCAAGCGACATAACCTTGAAGAAAAGATGCAGACTAGGCTTTCTGGATTTTTCACCCACTGAGGACAATTTTCTTAGGCATTTCCACGGGTATAAAACATTTTACCCAGATAAAACTGGCTATCTAAAAACTGGCTACCCGGTGTATGTGTACACTCCAACTCATGCTGTAGTAAAGAGTTCTTGGGTAGGGTAAAGTTGGTGAACAAAATTAAATATGTTGATTTTGTCACAAAACAGGTGAAAACTTTTGCAGGTACTTATCCCTTAGGCCAGTGGTTTCCAACACACAGTCCATGAGCCGCATGCAGGCCCAGCAGTCCATCCGTTGCAGCCCTCAAACACCCCTCTTACTCCATCTACCCACCTCGGCTCTCTGAACGTGCCTCAAGTGCTACATGCCGTCTCTCCCACCGCCTGACTCCTCTCTGCAGTGTCTCGCCTCCTCTGACACAACTTCCTGTTTCCAGGCTGATGTTATGGAGAGAGATCTCGGGCAGTGGGAGAGGTGGAATTCCTTTGATAAGGCAGCACCTGAGGCAGGTTTGGAGGGCCGACGTGGGTGGGTGGACGGTGCAAGGGGGGGGGGGGTGGTACTTGAGGGTCGAGAGTAAGAGAAAGCAGACCGCGGGGGGAGGGGACAAGAATGCCAGAGGGGAAGAGAGAAAGAAGGGAAGAAATGGTTTCTATGGAGACGATGCCCACAGGGATGGGGCAGGAATGCTGGAGGAGAGGAAAGAAAAGGGAGAAATAGTCACTATGGAGATGGTGCCCTTGTAGAGGAGGGGAAGGGGAGAGAAAAGGCTGAAGATGGTGCCCATGGAGGGGAGAGGAAGGGAACAGGAGGGGAGAGGAGGTGTTCGTGTTTATGGATGGAGGGGAAGTGAAGAGATGGAAACTAGATAGATTTCAGAAGGAGGAAGACAAATTGAAGAAAGTTGAATGTGAAAGATGGATATAGGGCGGGAAGCAAAGGAGGAACAAAATGATTAGAAGGATAAAATCACCAGACAATAAAGGTAAAAATAATGATTTAATTTCTTATTTTAAAAGTTAAATGTGTAAGCCTGAAATCGGTTGGTGGCCCTCAGAGCTTTCTTGTGATCACTTTGCAGTACTTTACGTGAAAAAGGTTGGAGATCTCTACCTTAGGCTATTTTTACAGCGAAAGAACATAGGTACTTTCACTCTGAAAAATGAAGCAAAGACCACAGGTAAAGGGAAACTGCAGACTTTGCAGCAGTATGGGTAATTTGAAAACTGCCCCTTTCTAAGCATATAAACCCCCTCTTTTTTACCTTATTTGCTAAAGTATTCATTTTCAAATGTCTGTTTTCTCTTTTAAAATCGCCAAGGTGAAAAAAATACCCACAGAGATCTGTACTTGTTTTTTCTGCAGGTGTTGGATAAACCATATCATCTTTATCTGCCCACATTTTACTAAGTTTCTAAAAAACATGTGGATAGGTTTAAAAATACAAAAAAAAAACCCTTTACCTGTTGATGTCACACCTCAACCTAACTCTGCCTCTGAGCCACCTGCTTTTCCCATAGGTAAGCGTGCACACGTTCACTACTGCAGTTAGTTCTACTCGTGGTCAGAAGGCACAGGGTGACAGAGAGAGAAGCCAGTCTCACAGATATAAGGGGTAATTTTATGAAGTATATAGACAATATAGACAGTTCCAGAAACAGATAAAAACTTATTTAAGAAATTTGTATTGAATCATACATGATTCAGAAGGTTTAATCAGTCTGTTTAAAATTAATCATTTATGTATTTCCTGGAAATGTCCACTCTTTAATGTGATCCACGTTGAACTGGAAAGTATATAGCAGAATATAAATTTTATTATTATGTTATGTTATTTTTGGTCTGTAAAGCATGTTTTACACATAGAAAAGGTCTCTTATAAAATCATACAGGACTGTGCATGCCAACAAAAAGCAGGCATACTTTTACAAGATCTGGGAATAGGCATTTCCAGGGGGTCTAATTTGGTGCAATATTCAACGCTGCAGCACAGTTTACAAACATACACACACATAATTTACACCTTGCTAATAGGGATACTTCTGAGAGCTGACTCTATAAAGGCATGTATACTGCCTTAAAAAAAAAAAAAAAAAAAGGTATTCAGCCAGCAGCTGAACTGTATGTAAAAAAGAAAGGGGAGCCAAGACATGATTGCATTATATTCGGATTCATGTTATTGCAGGGTGCGTTATATTGGGGTTCCACTGTAGCTTCAAAACACAAATGGCTAGGTATGTTCTGAGCACTGGGTTGAGAACCCTTATATATTATTGTGATATGTTTTTCCCCGCATCTCTCTGTTCACCCTTTCCTCTCCTCCTTGTCTCATTTTTCTCTCCCATTCAATATTCCCTGTGATAGCTCAGGCATGGCCGTCACCACTGACTAAAAGTACGAGACTACTGCTACTACTTAGCATTTCTATAGCGCTACTAGATGTGTGCAGCGCTGTACACTTGAACATGAAGAGACAGTCCTTGCTCGAGAGAGCTTACGATCTAATTAGAACAGACAAACAGGACACATAAGAGACAATACTCTCTCTCTGGTACCCAACAATACTGCAGTACAAACAGTAAGTAACACTACTCCTATAGCACTCCTTGCTCCATGACTCCAGGAAAAGTTAGTATTGTGGGCTGGACTATGCACCCCTAAATACTGATAAGTGTATATACAAGTACTAAGCACAACTGTCGTAGACAGAAAAGTGAAGGTGAGCTAGACAGAAGTTGGGCTGGGTGCATGAATTTTTCGTGTAATAAGATTTGTATATAATTTTGTGTTATGTGAATTTGATGGTTCAATTATGTCATACATCACCCAGAGCAACAGCAGTGTTAACAGTCTGATTAAAAAAATGTAAAAATAAACTTTGTTTGAAGGAACAGATTCTTAGTACTTACCTTTTTAACTGAGAAGCTAATTCCCGAGTTGTGAATAGCATACCTATATTCCAAAAAAAGAATGAATTTAAAATGTATTTCATGAGAAAGATTACTGGCATTCTCCTACACCTGTTCTTAATTTCACAAGATCTCCCCAAATAACCTCACCCAGTCTCTTAACTGACACCTTCTAATGTTAATGACACACCTCTAAAGGCTACACCTCATCCTGTCCTAGTTCACAGAAATATTAGGTTTCATAATCTCTGTAATGCCCACAAATGCCTCTTCCACCATCATTTCAAATTATACATGTCAAAAAGCAAGCTTCTGAAAAATTCACCACCACAGTTAACACACCACTAAGACTCAGTCTCCCCAGTCCACTGCCTTGGAGTAATGCTCCATTCCTCCTTTCAATCCATCATCAAATCTTTCTTATTCCAGGACACAGTTTGGACATAAAGCACTTATCTGATCTTTGATCATCCTTTACACCTCAGACTTCTGCGTTCTCTCCAGTGTGTTCACTTCTCATAGTGATCCCTTCTAACCTATCCAAAACGCATAAGCTGGTATCGGTATTCCCTTTAACAGACCTACCTCTGCCTTCATCATTCAGCTGAGAATCCATTTCTTCACCCCTTGTAATAAATATTCCAGTCCTCTTCTTCCTCAGTTTTAAGATAATAATGCTCAAAACAGCCCATCCAGGTGCAAAGCTCATGAGAATGTATTACTATATATATTTTACGTAATTCACTTAGGAGGTCTTTACTAAAGCTTAGCTTGAATTATCTGCAGCAGGGCCCATTTTATGCCTAAGCTTTAGTAAAAGACCCCCTTAGAGATTGTGAATCATAGGCAAAACATCAAACTAAAATAAACCAGTGGACTTTGCACAAATTTTAGAAAATAAAAGTGTGCGCACTTTCTCTCTGAAAACAGTCCATCAGTACAACTGACCTAAAAAGTGTGAGTGCTGTTGTTGTTAAGGATATCTCACCTTAAGATGGAGGCCCTTGAAACTCAACAACAGTAACTAAAGATTTTTTTAATTTTCTTTATTCATGTTGTTGGAAGGTTTTGAAAATTCTAGTCTACGCAATTCTTTCTTCTACCACGGCCTTCTAAGGGATCTAACAGTGAATGCCGCGCTAGTGATTCCTGCACGACAAGTGAGAGGAAGCCCATTCAATTCCTATGGGCTTCCTTCTCATTTGCCGCACAGGGATTTCCAGTGCAGCTTTGTAAAAGAAGCCCTAAGTACTTGGAACAAACACTTGAAGGAGGGCTGGCTAAGATGACTTTTCATGTCCTAGAACCAGATCAGAACTGGAAAAAATAGTTGTTTTTCAGTCATAAGGACAATTTGTTGAGTGTTTCCTGATGTATGAGGCAACACAATCTAAGGGACATCAATTTCTGGTGATGCACCAGGAGATGGGACTGATTAAGTTGGCCACTGAAAATTTAACTTTATGAATCCTAAATAACTTAGGATTTGATTTTTAAATGTGTTATGTGCCTTTTCCAAATCAAGGCTTAAAGCAAGTTATATTTAGGTACAGAAGTTTTTCCCTACTCAAATGGACTCACAATCTAAGTTGCCCCCAAACAAAGGAAGGCTGAAGTGACTTGCCAAGGTCATCAAGTGTCAGTAGGGAATATGGGATTTGAGCCTTGGCTTCCCTGGTTCACCACATGCCTATGATATGAAGCAAAACAGCGAAGATGACTCAAATGCAATGGATGATGCTTCAGAGGAGAAAAACTGTTTATTAAGGATGATGGAGACTCGACACAGCTGTGTTTCGGCCGACTAGGCCTGCATCAGGAGTCTCTTGTGTTAAAACAAAATCATGCACTTGAGATATTTGTCATCATTAGTGTATCTAAACAACAAGTTGAGGCGCTCTGTGCGCCAAAGTAGAACAAGAACTAATGCAAACAGTAGAACTTCGAGAGTGAACCCGCAGACTGCTTTCCATTTTGGTGGGCCACCTGCGTGGCTCCCTCCAGCGCTCCGAGGCACCCCACCAGACATGCAGGTTGTTTCCTTGCTGAGGCCTCTGGCACTGATTCCCCTATTGTGACCTAAGATTTAAAAGACCAGTGGCGCGAAATTTACAGGACGCCAATGGTGGCATCATGAGCTGGGGCCCTTATAAGGGATCTTGGGACTCTTCTGTACTGCCTGTAATGGGTCTCCTAGCTTCCGCTTGGTGTGCTACGCTGTTCCTGTCCTTGCTTAGGCTTCTCCCTGCCATTGCCTGCCTTGTTCCTGCTTCCTTCCTTGGATTGACTTCTTGACTTTGACCCCGGCTTGGCTTCTCTACTCCTCCTAGTCCTGCGCCTGCCCCGACACCAGGTTGCATAACCGTGCCTTGATTGCAACCTGACCTCTGGAACTGCTCGATTTTCCTGGCCTTTTTCCCTGGCTGTGTTTCTGGACTTTCTTGGGCCTCTTCTGTACCATCGGTGGTATCCGCTGGTGTTTGCCTCTGTTACAGTACTTCCAGCCTACCTGACCAGTGACTCTTTAGACTTGAATAAACAACACAACAGCAGCAGCGATCCAGGGAAAGAACAGTGGGCAAGAGTTCATTCAAACAAGATTGGAAACAAGACTCGACCTGGCCAAGTTTCGGACAGACCTTCATCAGGAATCACACAGGTTTCCAAACCAAATCAATGAGGCATAAAGCAGGTGCTTCAATTCCTGCGTGAACAGTTCTTCAATAAAAATGCCCAAAAACAGCTGAAGCCGTTCTTTCCATGGATCACTGCTGCTGTTGTGCCATTTGCTTCTATTCTTCAGTGGGCTGTCTCCTGTTTGTTTTCGTTTTAGTCTTTAGACTTGGCCATCCTTGATTCTGCTTTGGTGTGACTCACCTGCTACCAGTCAGGGCCTACCTAGCCTTCAAGTTAGTTAGGCAGCATAAACTCAGCTGTGGCCCAAAGGCTCACTCTCCACGCTCGGTGACAATGCTGTAACTACAGGTGCATCAGGGAAATATTTGGCAGTTTCTCTTGTTTTTTTTTTTGCTTTATTATGGGGCTCATTTTCAAAGCACTTAGACTTACAAAGTTACACGTGGGCTCATTTTCGAAAGAGAAGGATGCCCATCTTTCGACATAAATAGGAAGATGGACATCCTTCTCACAGGGTCGTTCAAATCGGTATAATCGAAAGCCGATTTTGGACGTCCCCAACTGCTTTCTGTCACAGGGATGGCCAAAGTTCAAGGGGGCGTATTGGAGGCGTAGCGAAGGCGGGACTTGGGTGTGCCTAACACATGGACGTCCTCGACCCATAATGGAAAAGAAAAGGGCGTCCCTGACGAGCACTCGGACGACTTTACCTGGTCCTGTTTTTCTTACGAACAAGGCACAAAAAGGTGGCCAAAATGACCAGATGACCACCGGAGACAATCGGGGATGACCTCCCCTTACTTCCCCAGTGGTCACTAACCCCCTCCCACCTTCAAAAAACATCTTTAAAAATAAGTCTAAGTGCTTTGAAAATACGCCTCCACAAGTTCTAACATGTTTTTTCTACAAAGAGTCTTCCTTTATGTTGTAGGCTAAGGGAGTGTGTTGTGCATAATGATTTTGTTTGTTTGATTTTGTCTGCTTATGACCTGTTATTGTAAAAAGCTTCTTTTGCAAATGTACCCCATTTCAATGATTAAGCATCTGTCTACATTATTGTATAGTATGAATAAAGTGAAAAAAGTGCACACTTACCTCTTCTCCATTTGCAAACTCATGCATGTCTTTTTGGGGACTGAGTGTGAAAAATCATGGTGGAGTGTGTTTCTTAGGGTGATGGGGTTGTATGAGGCATGTATATGTTTGTCTTTGCCTGTGTTTGTTCATTTGTATGCATACGCAAAAACAGACAGAACCTAATTGGCACTATTTTGGGGGCAAAATGCGCCTAAAAAGCAAAAAGAAAATGCAGTGTATGCATACTTTTTTCCTAAACCTGCCCAAAACACTTCCCTCTTCCTGGGAATTTAAAGGTGGACAAGTTTCAGACAGCTCTTTTACCAGGCTAAATCTGTATTCTTCTATATAAGCAGGAACTGAGGATAGAGTTCTTCAGAGAAATGAAAGTCTCTAAAAGTCTGTGCGTTGCATACCCATCTCTTCTTCCCACTCAGATTTAAGCTCTTTTTGGAAGCAGAGAATTAATTTACCTCATAACTGTGTGCTTCTATTATGCTTTACAGCTTGTACATGGCTGCTAACACTATCAGCTCCACATAAAATTATAAGGAAAAAAAATATCTTACCTGCTAACAACATCTATTATTTTTGAATATTCTTCACTTGCACTTTTCAAAGCTTTCCTCCTTGTGGCCACATTGTAAAAGAGGTCCTCCACCTGCATCAAAAAATGCAAATTAGTCTGGCAAGGGAATGATGGGATCTGTAACAGATACTGTCCTATATTCTCACTGAAAAAAATCAAATTTACAGAGACTATAAAAGAACATCTGTATATTCAAACCAGTGCACCCCTTTTTTCCCCCCAAGTTACTTAAAATGGTTTTAAAATGTGAGGCTCTAAGTGTACAATCTCATATCTGCTTTACAAAGGGGAGGGGGGAAAATAAAACAAACTAGGGGTATATTGGGGGGCAGAATATAGGAAGGGAGAAGGAAAGGGAGCTTTGGGACAGAGAACTATGGGTCTTGTTAGGAGATAGGGAAAAAGAACTGGGAGAGAAGAGAGGCCTGGGGTCTTGCTGGGAGGTAGGACGAGAACAGGAGCAGACAGGAAAAGAAAGGTGAAGGTGCAAAAGGGAAAGAATCACGAGGCAGAGAGAGGTTGAATCTGCCAGGAGTAAGAGAGATAGCTTGAACCCTTCCTATACTCTGTTAGAGATAGAGAAAGCTAGGGAGGGGGTAAACCTGAAGAGAAGAAAGTTGGCATTTTGGTTGAGCTTTTGGGCCAATGGGGGACTAGAGCTCAGTGTGGTGAATCAATGGCCCTCACCTGAGCTTAGATTGTAAGCTCTTTGAGCAGGGACTGTCTTTCTTCTATGTTTGTGCAGCGCTGCGTATGCCTTGTAGCGCTTTAGAAATGCTAAATAGTAGTAGTAGTAGGGTAGTGGAAATAACAAGCTCTGTTTCTGGTCTTTTTAGGTCTCTGTTTCGTTCTCACTCTTTTGTTTGCCTTTGTATTATCACAGACTACTGTAAACTGCCTTGACATCACTAATGTAGGCTGTATATCAAATGCTATTAAACATTAAAATACCCCAGGGCCATTATGTGGGTTAATGGGTTTTTTTTCTCAGTCCTTTAGAATCCATCAGGGCACACACCAGAGATGTCCTTTATCTCCTTTACTCTTTGTTTTGGAAACTGATCCCCTTGTTAGGGACATTTTAGTAAATCTACTACTACTACTTATCATTTCTATAGCACACGCAGCGCTGTACACTAAACATGTAAGAGACAGATCTTCAAGACAGACAAATAAGGGATAAGAGAATTACTTAAGGTGGGAATGATAGAACAGACATGGATACTGAACAAGTGAATAGGAGTTAGGAGTTAAAAGCAGCCTGAAAAATCCAGATATATTGCAGGAATGACATTTAAAACATCAGAATTTAAAATTTCTGTCTTTGCCGATGACTTATTGGTACATTGATCTTACTAATCCCCAGCAGTCATTTGGGGCATTCATAGACACTTTTGAGGAATATGATGATTTTTCAGGTGTCCCTGGAGTTGGCCTCTTTGGACACGGTTCAACAGGGTTAGGAGCCCTTGCGTTGGGCTAAAAATTCTTTTTAATATTAGGGAATTCAACTCTTTATGAAAATATCAGCTTTATATTATCGCAATATTTCCCATTTACTGGACTCAAACTGCGGAAACCTTATCGGACTGGCAGAATACACCTTTTTAATATGGTTAAATTCGCAAGAAGGCGATATACTTTCAAATGCTTCTTCTTAAACTGTTGAGGAAGGATTTCTGCAATCTCCATCGACATCTCTCCCATTTCTGTTGGGGTGGGATAAAACCGAATGCTCCTATACCTCGTATGGGAGGTTTGGGGTTACCGGATTTGTACATGTATAATCAAGCCTGTCTTGCTCAACGCTTGGGGGACTGGATCATGAACAAAGAAGACTATACCCCAATCTGGCATTTTAATTTTTTATTACAGTCACCTGGGAAAGCACAGTTTGCAGGGAAGAATTTTGTTACGCTCTTTAAGGTATTTATGGCAAGATCTTACTAGATACAGTGGTGGAAATAAGTATTTGATCCCTTGCTGATTTTGTAAGTTTGCCCACTGACAAAGACATGAGCAGCCCATAATTGAAGGGTAGGTTATTGGTAACAGTGAGAGATAGCACATCACAAATTAAATCCGGAAAATCACATTGTGGAAAGTATATGAATTTATTTGCATTCTGCAGAGGGAAATAAGTATTTGATCCCCCACCAACCAGTAAGAGATCTGGCCCCTACAGACCAGGTAGATGCTCCAAATCAACTCGTTACCTGCATGACAGACAGCTGTCGGCAATGGTCACCTGTATGAAAGACACCTGTCCACAGACTCAGTGAATCAGTCAGACTCTAACCTCTACAAAATGGCCAAGAGCAAGGAGCTGTCTAAGGATGTCAGGGACAAGATCATACACCTGCACAAGGCTGGAATGGGCTACAAAACCATCAGTAAGACGCTGGGCGAGAAGGAGACAACTGTTGGTGCCATAGTAAGAAAATGGAAGAAGTACAAAATGACTGTCAATCGACAAAGATCTGGGGCTCCACGCAAAATCTCACCTCGTGGGGTATCCTTGATCATGAGGAAGGTTAGAAATCAGCCTACAACTACAAGGGGGGAACTTGTCAATGATCTCAAGGCAGCTGGGACCACTGTCACCACGAAAACCATTGGTAACACATTACGACATAACGGATTGCAATCCTGCAGTGCCCGCAAGGTCCCCCTGCTCCGGAAGGCACATGTGACGGCCCGTCTGAAGTTTGCCAGTGAACACCTGGATGATGCCGAGAGTGATTGGGAGAAGGTGCTGTGGTCAGATGAGACAAAAATTGAGCTCTTTGGCATGAACTCAACTCGCCGTGTTTGGAGGAAGAGAAATGCTGCCTATGACCCAAAGAACACCGTCCCCACTGTCAAGCATGGAGGTGGAAATGTTATGTTTTGGGGGTGTTTCTCTGCTAAGGGCACAGGACTACTTCACCGCATCAATGGGAGAATGGATGGGGCCATGTACCGTACAATTCTGAGTGACAACCTCCTTCCCTCCGCCAGGGCCTTAAAAATGGGTCGTGGCTGGGTCTTCCAGCACGACAATGACCCAAAACATACAGCCAAGGCAACAAAGGAGTGGCTCAGGAAGAAGCACATTAGGGTCATGGAGTGGCCTAGCCAGTCACCAGACCTTAATCCCATTGAAAACTTATGGAGGGAGCTGAAGCTGCGAGTTGCCAAACGACAGCCCAGAACTCTTAATGATTTAGAGATGATCTGCAAAGAGGAGTGGACCAAAATTCCTCCTGACATGTGTGCAAACCTCATCATCAACTACAGAAGACGTCTGACCGCTGTGCTTGCCAACAAGGGTTTTGCCACCAAGTATTAGGTCTTGTTTGCCAGAGGGATTAAATACTTATTTCCCTCTGCAGAATGCAAATAAATTCATATACTTTCCACAATGTGATTTTCCGGATTTAATTTGTGATGTGCTATCTCTCACTGTTACCAATAACCTACCCTTCAATTATGGGCTGCTCATGTCTTTGTCAGTGGGCAAACTTACAAAATCAGCAAGGGATCAAATACTTATTTCCACCACTGTATAGGAGCTTGCCTCCTCATATCTCAGCTCTTCTACATATTCGGGGGAATGCAGACTTTCTACATGGAGTAGAGAATGGGACATTTTGGAGGTGGGAGGGCTTAGGAGTTTCGTGTTTGAACATGTGCTGCAGCCGAATGACTTATTATTGTCATTGCAGACTCTGGGAGGGGGTTCTTTCATTCAATTGACAGATGTCTTCGCTTATCATCAATTGCACCATTATGTTTCCGCCCTGGACAAGTCTGCACTGTCTGGTCATTATAGATCTAAACTTAATTCCATTTCGGCTCTGAAAGATAAAACCGTTTGTCAGTGTTAGTACTCTGGAGTTCTCCCCTCTGAAAAATACATCAACATTGACAGACAAATGGGGAGCAGATTTAAACAGATCATCTGCTTCTTTCGATTTTAGTAGTTTGATTGCTTGAACCCAAAATCTGACAACAGCTATGGTAGGGAAGCCCCGCCCAGCGACTCCCAGGATGCACTGGACAGGGCGGGGTGCCACCATGTTGGAGGTGGCAGTGTTACTCCCTCCTCAAGGTACATTGGGGGGCACTGAACTACCAGGGTGGGTGGGGAGTAGGGTTGCCCACTGGGCCACCAGGGGTCAGTCTTTTGTGGTGTCGGGGGGGGGGGGGGGGGAGAGGAGGCCACTGGGCCACCAGGAAAACAATTTAAAATTACATGTGTAAGCCTAAAATCTTCTGGTTGCCCCCGGGGCTTTGAGTCCACTTTGTGACCCTTTATATGCAAAAGGTACATTTACCCAGTATCGTCCTACTTGTCTCCATCACTGTTTTACTTTCAAGAAAGGCAAGTTACTTCTCATCGATGTTTCTTCTTCTATCCTTACCTAAGTCACTTTGGCTTTGTATCTATCATGAAAACTGATATTCTGCAGCACCTGTTTTCCAAACAGATTGTTTTCCTTTGGAAGCTTGACTTTTGAGTACTGCTGTTTGGGCGCCACCGGTCTGGCACCCATGACTTTTGGGCAAAGCTGTATTGGCACCAGTCTTTTGAGCATCCAAACAGGAAGTCTAAAAGTCCTCTCCCTCCCCCGCATTGACTGTGATCTCAGCCAGGGGCCATCTGGACCAGCAGAGAAACAGTGCTGCAGGCGAGGTGGTCCTCGGCGCATAAGGAAATTAAAGCTGTCCCAGGCAGTGCCTGTGAGAGAGGACTGAACAGCCAGCATCCTCCGTCACAGGCATTGCCTCTCTCCACCCCCGGCTATTAGTCCTAATTCCAAAACAACTCACTGTTCACTCCACACTGCAGTCCTAACATTGCAAAACTCCTCTTCAATAATCTACTAATAATCATTCTGACTTAAGGGTCCAGTCTCTGGGAATGTCAGCCCAGCTCATCCATCTCTGGTCTGGAACCAAACCTCATCCTTTCCAGAACACTCCCCTTACTTCCAGATGGGGCCAGAACTTTCCTAGCTGGGCCCCCTTTCTTAAAAGGGAACCTATTCTACTCCCTGACAGGCCCCCCATATCTGTCAACCTTAGAAGTGCAAGAACATTTCCTATGAGTTTAGGAGTGGCCTAGTGGTTAGGGTGGTGGACTTTGGTCCTGGGGAACTGAGTTTGATTCCCACTTCAGGCACAGGCAGCTCCTTGTGACTCTGGGCAAGTCACTTGACCCTCCATTGCCCCATGTAAGCCGCATTGAGCCTGCCATGAGTGGGAAAGTGCGGGGTACAAATGTAACAAAAATAAATAGTCCTCCACCATTGTAATCAGAGACACAGAGCTCCCCCTGGTGGCATTCCAAAGACAGGACATGACCTATGCCCATCACTCAAGGCTATGTGTAGAGTTTTCCTGGTGCAATTTACAATTATTTCATGTTTCTTCCTGTCAAGCTCTAGCCAACAGGAAAGCAGCGGTGGCTACTCTGGAAAGGTTATGGGGCTTGGGGTGGTAATTCCTCTAACAAAAGAGAACGGCACAGACTGATACTCCATCCAAATGGCAAATGAAATTTAATGTGGACAAAAGTAAACTGATGCACATTGGGAAGAATAATCCAAATCATAGTTACTTGAGGCTAAGACCCACCTTAGGAGTCAGCACCTGAGAAAAAGATCTAAGTGTAAAAGCAGACAATATGTTGAAATCTTCTGCCCAGTGTGTGGCGACGGCCAAAATGCAAGGATGCTAGGAATTATTATGAAAAGAGATGGTAAGTAAGACTGAGAATACTATAATACCTCCGTATCACTCCATGGTGCAACCTCACCTCGAGTATTTTGTTCAGTTCTGGTCGCTGTATCTCAAAAGAGATACAGAGGAATTAGAAAAGGTACAAAGAAGGGCAGTCAAAACAATTAAGGAGATAGAACTCCTCTCATATGAGGAAAGGCTTAAGAGATTAGGACTCTTCAGCTTGGAAAAAGAGATGGCTGAGGGGGGACATGATGGAGGTCTACAAAATATTTAGTGGTATAGAACGTGTAAATGCAAATTGATTTTTTTTAACTCTTTCAAAAAGTACAAAGACAAGGGGACACTCAAGAAAGTTACATGGCAGTCTTTTCAAATGAACAGAAGGAAATATATGGAGTGGAGGAGTGGCCTAGTGGTTAGGATGGTGGACTTTGGTCCTGGGGAACTGAGGAACTGAGTTCGATTCCCGGCACAGGCAGCTCCTTGTGACTCTGGGCAAGTCACTTAACCCTCCATTGCCCCATGTAAGCCGCATTGAGCCTGCCATGAGTGGGAAAGCGCGGGGTACAAATGTAACAATAATAATAATTTTTTTCACTAAATGAATAGTAAAGCTCTGCAACTCATTGCCAGAGGATGTGGTATCCGTGGTTAGTGTATCTGGGTTTAAAAAAAGTTTGGACAACTTCCTGGAGGAAAAATCCACAACCCGCTACTGAGACAGGCATGGGGATCAGCAGCATGAATCTTGCTACAATTGGGATTCTGTCTGGTACTTGTGACCTGAATTGACCACTGCTAGAAGCAGGATTCTTGGCTAGATGGACCATTGGTCTGAATCAGTATGGCTATTCTTATATTCTTATTTTGTTGTCCAGAAGGAAGGTTCCTTTAGACCTATTCTGGATCTGAAGTGTGTGAATCCGGCACTGTGTATACCACACTTTTGAACAGAGACATTGTGATCAATGATTTCAGCAGTGTGCAGAGGAAGTTCCTAGAGGCCTTGAACCTCAAGAAAGTGCACCTCCATATACCCATTTGTAAGGCTCACCAGAAGTTCTTGAGATACGCAGTTCTGGGCCATCACTATCTTTTCCAGGTTCTGCCTTTTGACTCCTACAATAATTCCCATGCTGTCACGCTAATTTTATACCTGCTCTGAAGAAGATGCAAACGTGTGTATCGATGCACATATTTTGTGAAGTACATATCTGCTGTCATTTACTGTGTTACTTTGTAAATGTCGCAACCTCATCCAAATTCCAAACTACATCCCGGGGAATGCCTACGTGTGGTCCACCTAAAAGCTCACATGCTCTTGCTGGCAGACGTACTTGTATGCCCCTATACACTAGCGTGATTCTATGAGCCACGTTCTGTCTGTAAAACATGTTTTCCATGCAGAAAATGCTTTATAAAATTAATGTTATTTTGAATAAATAATATTTTACACTTCATGGATTGTTCCTGTATTCGCTAGAGTATGTTGGACTAGATCAACTTGTTTGGCTTGCCAGCACACCTGCGTTGCAGAGTCCAATGATAGAACTTGTTGTCCTCCACAATTTACAAAGGATTTCTCCTCTTTCTGGCCTAAATGTTATGCACGTAGAAAGCACCATACCAAAAGCTGTGCGAGCATATAGCTGCATTTGACACAAATATGGAGGGGAGCAAAAAAAAAGGTGCAAGCCCACCCTCTCTTCTCACTGGTGGTGGCGAAGCGAGTATATGGGGTAGGAGGGCACTAGTGGATGAGTCACACAGGATCAAATTATAGCTCGGTAATATCCTGCACATAGGTATCAGGCCCTTAATTTTTTAGCAACAGATCAGGCCTACCGTGATCTGAGTGCCTTGGTTCCCAGCACAAGGTTTAGGTGGAGCTTTCAGTTTCCCATCCGAATAACTTGCTCTAAGAAGGAAAACCAAAAGACTTTTTAGCAACAGCAGGTTTCCATTAAATAGAAGAAAATAATGGTGGTGTGGCTTCTAATAGAGATATTGCATGAAAATCAGCAAGACATCATTAATGAAAAAAAAAAAGAATAATGTTTCTAAGTTGAGGTCTTTATTTTTTTTATCAAGAACTACAAGCTCTCTATAATTCTTCATACACTTATTTTAAAGGTCTTAAGCAAGAAGCTATCAAGCTGCAGTAAAATGCACGCTTTTGACGTGCCTTGATTTACCATGGGAGTCACCAACCTGTGGTATCTTAATATTTCAGGCTGCAAGCCCTGTGGTCCTGGGGCACATCTTAAAGGGGCTACATTGTGCTACCCAACCTCCCACAAATCAAACTGCCCTCCTGATACCCCCAAATTAAGCCCCTCTAAATTAAGCCTTGCCCCCAACTAGAAGTTTCACTGACCCACACAACCAACTCTCCCTTCAAAGTTCACTGGTGTCTAGTGGGATAGAGCAGGTGTGATCCCTAATCATTCCTGCCCTTGCTAGTGATGGGATTCAAAATGGTACTACTCTAGAGTTGGGGACAGGGCTCAATTTTGGGGAGCTTCAAGAGCACAGCTTGATTTGGTGGGGTGTTATGATTGAAGAAGGGGTAGGGGTCTTGGACAGCACAACGTGGCCCCCTTAAGATGAGGCATTAGGCCAGCTTTGTGGCCTAGTAATCCTCGGACTTTAAAATATCCCCAGCATTTCGCTGGCATTACTTTTCCTTGCAAGCCGCATTATAGAACTTACATAGCAATGAGCTGGTTTATATACATTTGCATGTTTTGCATTTCATTACTATGTACCCCACGGTGACTTAAATAATGCTGGGTTTTGGCAAGCAAACCTGCATTAGTGCCCTTTAAGTCGTATTAAGGGCAAATAACAGGTTATAGCCCCAATGCAGCTCCCCCCCATCTATGCATTATGTTTGAGCACAATGCCACGTTACAGTTAGAGTTAATTCACTTATGGCCCGCTGTTCCCATAAGCAGATTACAGCAAGATTCTAGAACACAATAGTCTAGGAAATTACAAAGTATGATTACAAGATGTACTTAAACAAACAGTATCATAAGAGAAAAATAGATAATAAAGGCAACTGCAAACAATTGTTTCTTAGTCCACACATATCTGAAACAATAATGTTTTAAAGGCTTTCTTAAACATAACATAGTTAGCAATAAGTTGTAAATTAACTGATATAAATTTCCAAAATTTAGCAGCTTGAAAGGCAAATAGATAATTTAAAATTTTCTTTGAAGTAATACCTCGGGGATTCAGGAAATCAAAAAATGCCAACTTTTGAAAGATATATAAATAACTCAACAAATGAGTAATGCACAAGAGAAATCACGTGTAATGGAACTTATCCAAATGCAATTTTCTATAACAAATAAGTTCACAATGCCACATAATAAGCAAGGCCTCCAGCGAGAGGCTGCAATAATTTGCATTGGTAAGATCATGAAACAGATGAAGCAGTGGTGGATGCATTCTGATCTAGGCGGAGAGAAGGAGGCAGGAAGCAAGAAGCAGCCTGCATTGAAAGATTACACAGGAATTGCTTGAAGCAGTGGTTCTCAAGCTGTGCGCCATGGCACCCTGGTGCACCACAGCAAATCCCAACCTCCCTCCCACCACCACCCGAACTGCTACTGCAGACAGCAGCAGCGGCGGCGGCAAAACAAACAAAAAAAAAAAAGCAACAGCAGGGCTGCAGCAGCCTTCAAGTATGTATTGTCAGTTCTACTGGTCCTCTGCCCCCGGAACTAGAAGTTGACATCAGCCGGGGCAGGGCATCAGCAGAGCTGACAGCGCATGCCTGAAGGCTGCTGCAGCCCTGCACTTGCTTTTTTTTATTTTGTCATGGCCACTGGGGACACAGGAGATGGGATGAAGTAAAAAAATTGAAGCCAATAAGTCAGTCTATGTTTCCCCTTCCCATTCAAAACAAAGCAAGCAAACCTATGAGCTGCTGCATCCACGTTGTCATTCTTTATTGTTGACAGCATTTTTAATTTAATCTCACTTACATTTTCAAACATACTGGCTCGTGCAGCATACAGATGTACACAGAGGAAGTATAATAACGAAATAACTTTTCATAGGTAGAGTAGTAATTTATTATAAATCGTAATCAGTGTGTCATTTGGAGGGACTGATTATAGGGACACCCTAGCACTGTTATATTTGTGCAGAGAAAAAGATGGAGACAATTGCTCCTCAAGTTCTGTAGTGCGATATGTTATTTCTGTTAACACTGACTCTAAGCTCGCGAGCTGCTCCAATAGTTTACCGAATCGTGGCTCCATGGCTTTGCATACTGCTTCTGTTAGCTGCTGTACTTGCGATTGGGCAAACAGCGGAACCTCGGAGAACTCCACTGCCGCCATCTTTGTTTTGATAGTTCACGTCTCGTCTTTCCCTGATTTTGAGGCTTTCCAGGCATTTTACCCTCCTTTGGATTTAAAATTTTTTACATGTACCGGGCGCCAACCGTTATGGAACAAGTTCAGCTCAGTTAGACCCCCTTTTACCTAAGGCGCGCTCACGTTTTCAGCGTGCGTTAAATTTTAGAGATGCCAATGCATTCCTATGGGCGTCTCTAACATTTAGTGTGCACCAAAAACGTAAGCGCGCCTTAGTAAAAGACCCCCTTAGTTTTGGGTTGTAATTTCAATGGCAACAGAGCGCAGGACCTCAGAGAGAATCAGACTCGCGTCTTCACCTCTCAGCACATCACGTGATCTCCTGTTAAAATTAATTATAAAATCAAAAATATGTTATTTTGTGAATCGCCTAGAGGTTGATGATATGTTTACTTAATACATTTATAAACTAACCATTTCCCCTTCCTTCTGCAGGCCTCAGGCATATTTTCATGTATTTTAAAGAAGTGAGTTGATGTCTAAAAAAGCAAGCTTCTTAACACAATTGACATAGGTTTTTGACTACTAAAAGGTGGTAAGCCCTAATTTGCGCTTGGTAAAACATGAAAATGCTTACCACAAAGCACGTTAAAGTATTTTACAGTAAGCAATTTGTTTGTATGCGCTAAGTGTGCAATAGTTATTTGTTTTGTATTTACTTTCTGGAGGGGATGTCAAGGGCGGAGAATGGGCATGGACATGCTATCCAGCTAGCATGTTCTAATTACCACGCATTAACTGGTTAGCACGTCCATAATGCGAGAGCCTTAAGCATCTCCAAAATAGGAGTCGGTAAGTACTCCCCCATCAATTTTTTTTGAGGTTATGTGTGCTAATGCGAACATTAGTGCACGACCTGAAAAAGAAATACTAGAAATTGCTCGATTCCTAGGTGCACTAGAAATAGGCTTAGTGTGCAGGACAGTCTCACATTAGCACATGCTAAGCCCATTTGCTAGCACACTTTAGTAGACATACCCCATAATTTGATCAGAAGTCAGCTAAATAAAATTGGACTGTTACATGTGCAGTTTCAGTGAGGTATGCGAATAGTTCAAACGCCTGCCTCGACTCTGGCGAAGCTTTCTCCACTGACGTTGAGGGAGTGCCGGCTTGGGTGGCAGTCAACACCGGTCCTGCAGGCCGCACCACAGGCTGAGGACCAGGTGGGGCCACAACGGGAGGCAGAGTAGGCGCAAGCACCCCCAATGCCGATGCACACCGTTGCATGAGGCCATCCAGCAGCTCTCTAGAACTGAGCGATGTGAGGAGACAGTAAAAAAACATGCCCTCTCCTCACCACGGAAAAAGAAGAACAGAGGAGACCGCATTCTTACGGCGGGCGGGAAGGCACTCAAACATGCGCAGTGGAGTGCGTCTCGCACTGCACAAAGCTCTCATTTAGCTTTGGAAAATTCCAGACCGGGCGATGCGGGTCGGTGTCACTCACTTGTGAGAATTATGAGCCTGCTTGTCCTTGGAGGAAATATTCACACCTTGCAGGAAACTATAACTTTTACAGTATTATTACAGTGCTCGGGTATAAAAAATGCAAAATTTTCCTTTGATAGAAATAGTATCAGCTTGGGAAAATATACATGAGTCAGGTTTTAGGACACTACATTTTGTGGAGGTGCAATATAAGACAAGAGTTTTTAGTTAGAAACTGTTAATTGCTGAGAAACATTCTGAATGATTCCCCATTCTTTTTCTAGATGGTTTATTTATTTATGGTTCATTTCTACCCCACATTTTCCCACAAATGCAGACACAATGTGGCCTCCATGAATTAGGAGGGATAATTGCGGGCGGACTGTAAAAAGTGGTATTTTTAAATTTTAAAAGCATGATTTGATAGGGAATGGGAGGTTTAATTGGTATAGAAATTTTGGGGTGATTCGGATAAAGTTTTATTGGGTTTTTATTTAATTTTATTATTTTTCCATTAGTTTCTATGGGGTTAAAATGGGGATTTTGCACTGCTGGCCAGAATTCCGCTGGTCAGCAGTGAAAATTAGAATGTTGGTAATAGTCAGGGATTGGCTAAAAGGGTCTTGGAACGCAAGCCAAGGCTGATTTGGAAGGCAAGCTGTGGTTGCTTGGATTACTGAATTTTTGTAACTATTTTAATTGTATTCTATGAAATCTACTTTCATAAGTCACTTTGGGAAATCCTTCACGATTGATAAAGTTGGCTAAAATATAATACATCACAGAATACTTCAGTTAAACCAGTTATTTGTGACAATTGATCTCTTTACATAAGAACTAACTGCTTTCCCACCTGTTTATACAATTTTAAAGACCAACTGACAAAACAAAAAAAAGCAAATACAATAAAAGTCTTCCAAACAAAAATATTTACAATCATTCCAATTTTAAGGAAAATGTTATACAATTTTCTAGTGTCACTGCACATCAGATGCAGAATAAGCATCGTACTACTCCATACCTGTAAGCGCACTTCCCGTCAGCTGTTTTAGTAGTTATAGTAACATGGGCCACATGACTGATGCTCGCCAATGCCTAGAAGGGGGGAAAAGTTATGCTTGTTTCAGGAAACCTTGTTGAAAAAAACAAGCAAATAACGATCTATGCCAAAATACTGATTTCAGTTCTGAGTTCAATTTTCTTTATTGACAGACACTGATCAGTCAGAATTATAAATAAGTTAACACATATGCATCCAGTTTGTCCCACTTAGAAAGGGTATTCATAGTCCAAATGATGTACATGTAATTATCCTATAGGTAAGAGATTTCTGTAGTTTGAGAAGTCTAGAGATTTTATTCCTAACTGTGAACAATAAAAAAATGTCCGGGTCGATATCCAAAGCAATCTAACCAGCCAGAAACAGCTTCTGGTCAGTTAAATTGCCTGTGTGGGGCAAATCACTAATTTTCAGCGGCACTTAACCATTTAGTGCTGCTGAAAATAACCAGTTATCGCTGAACTGAAAACCAGCTATTTTAGGGGCGTTCCTGGCCGAGTCAGGACACATAACTAGCTATGGGGCACTGCATAAAGATAGGAATGAGTTTTTAAGTGTTGAATATTGCACTTAATCAGTTATGCATTAGCCAGCTCTGGAAACTTGGAAATTCAATGCCACTGCCCAGACATGGCCCAGCACTAAATTTCTGAGTTGAACAGCAACGGTGCTCAGAAAAACGCCGATTGCCGCCAGCTGAATATCAGACCTGTCAAGTCTTACAAGTCTAATATCTATTCCCACCATTAACCTTGACTTTAGACTTCTTATTCATGGGATCAAGTAAGCTTTGTAGAGTAAAACATAAGACGACTGTGTGATTGAAGCTGATGAAGTGTGCAGTGTCATGTATTCCAGGTCTGAGGATCTAGAGGATATTCCAATTTGTTCTGTCCCCATGTTTTTTCAACCCCGATATAGAAGTCCTGCTTTAATGTATTTATAAAAATTTGAACCCACCTTTGGAAAAGATCCTAGTTTGACTATAAGCTCTCTCAATATCCACTCTTCTCTCTGTTAATGATATCCTGCTTCATTTAAGAGAGTGAATTAGCTGGCAGATTATAGTCCCTTTGCAGTTGGATGAAGGATCTCACCTCCAGTTGTGGAGAAGGAGACATGTGTTTTGGGTTTTTGTTTATTTTTTTTTTTTTTGGGGGGGGGGGATGCTGCTGAAGCTTGTTTCTCTATTTATTTTATGGATAGAGTGAGTGCAGTAATTACCCTTTGTGGTAAATGCTGGGCAGATGCTGGGCACATTCCCTGCATGTACTGCTCAAGCTTTGCACTTAACTTGCATTATGTTTTGCACCAAACTCTTACTGCTCTTTCTAAAAGGGCCCCATGAACAGCCTAGGTAGCAAATCTAAATCCTCACAACCATCTGTTAGAACATGTTCATTCCCCATTTCAGAAAGGGAATGAATGTCCACCTATATGTTATACTCACCCAAAACATGCCCAGGCCACGTCCTCTGGGAATATGGATGTTCTCCAGTTTTAGAAATGTATGCAATATGAACTTCTAAATACCAGTTTATATAGTAACACAGTAACATAATAGATGATGAAAGATAAAGACCTGAATGGTCCATCCAGTCTGCCCAACAAGATAAACTCCTAGTACATATATATGATAGGATAATATATGCATACTTGATATCGAACTGCCCTTGCTATTTTCAGGGTACGGACATAGAAACATAGAAGCAGAGGGATCTTGGATTCTCTACAGGAAGAATTGTTTCAGCAGTGGGTGACGGAATCGACGCAGGATGGAGCTATTCTAGACCTAGTGCTTACAAACGGGGACAATGCTTCTGATGTTATGGTGGGAGATCATTTGGCATCTAGTGATCACCGAATGGTGTAATTCAATATTAAACAACCAAACAGCAGCAGTGATCCAAGGAAGGACAAACACTGCAAGAATGTATCCAAATGTCAACTTTAATGGAAACAGGATCCAGCCTGGCCAAGTTTCGGAAAAACCTTTGTCAGGGGTCACATAGGTTTCCACAATACATTCACAGATTTAATGCATGTACAGTGACTGACTTTTGGAACTGGACCAGAGCTTTTGCTGAGCAGGTATTGGTCCTAGGGCTGGCTCTTTTTAACATCTTTGTGAGCGATATTGCGGAAGGGCTGTGTGGTAAGATCTGTCTCTTTGCAGAAGATACCAAACTCTGTAATAGGGTGGACACCCCAGAGGGAGTGAATGGCATGAAGAAGGATCTAGCGAAGCTTGAAGAATGGTCTGAAAACTGGCAACTAAGATTTAATGCTAAGAAATGCCGGGTCCTGCCCTTAGGTTACAAGAATCCAAGGGCACAATACAATGTAGGGGGTGAAGTGCTCCTGTGTACAAAACAAGAGTGGGACTTGGGGGTGATTGTGTATGTTGACCTTAAGGTGGCCAAAAAGGTAGAAAAGGTGACGGTCAAAGCCAGAAGGATGCTTGGGTGCAAAAGGAGAGGAATGATCACCAGGAAAAAAGAGGTGATAGTGCCCTTGTATAAGTCTCTGGCGAGGCCCCACTTATCGAGTACTGTGTGCAATTCTGGAGATCGCACCTACAGAAAGATATAAATAGGATGGAGTTGGTCCAGGGGTGGCTACCAAACTGGTAAGTGGTCTCTGTCATAAAACATACAGTGATAGGTACGGTTAAAGAAGGTAAAGTTTGAGAATGGCTGTACATTCATTTTGTACTGTTTGGTTGAAATTGGTTGTTAGCATTGGGGTGAATGAGATTGTGTAATTTGTGGGGATCTCAATAAATATTTAGAAGTAAATGGGAGGGAGGGTCGGGCAAAATTGCTCAAAAATAATTGATGATGTAATCATTATCTTATTCGCACTCAGATGGATGTTAACTATGTTTTGGTATATTGAATGTGGTGATTGTTCATTTTGTTGATTCATCAATAAATAATTGTTGGAAAAAACAAACAAACATACAGTGATAGGCTCATGAACTTCAACATGTATATGCTGGAAGAGAGGTGGGAGACAGGAGATATGATAGAGATGTTTAAATACCTCAGTGGTGTTAACGTACAGGAGGTGAGCCTTTTTCAAATGAAGGAAAACTCTGGAATGAGAGGGCATAGGATGAAGTTCAGAGGAACAGACTAAGGAAGAATCTAAGACAATACTCTTTCAAGTATTGGGTGGTGGATGCGTGGAATGGCCTCCTGGTGGAGGTCGTGGAGATGAAGCCTGTGTCGGAATTTAAGAAAGTGTGGGACAGACTTGTGGGATCCCTTAAGAAAAAGATTAGTTAGTGGTTACTGTGGAAGGGCAGACTGGGTGGACCATTTGGCCCTTATGTGACGTCATGTTTCTATGTTACATAGTAAATGTCAGCAGATAAAGGCCTACATGGTCCATCCAGTCTATACGAAGAAGTATGGCCAGCACTGGCCTAACTTTCAACTACTAGAGTTGCCGTTGAAGTTTGCTCCAGTCCAACCAAGTCTATCTAGCCATAATCGAGACAAAGACTGTAGAAGTCTGCCCGGCACTAGTTTTACTTCCCAAATACTAGATTTGCTGCTTAAGCACAACTAAGCTGTTTTGATTCCATTCTCTTTTCATATAGAACTCCTTTGTGCTTAGCCCACGCATTCTTGAATTCTGTTACCATTTTCATCACCACCATCAGCTATGGAAGGGTTTTCCACGCATCCACCACCCTTTTCGTGAAAAAGTACTTCCTAACATTACTCCTATGTTGACCACCCTGGATGTCTATAACATGAATAGCGCTTCTAAAATAAGTGCCATGGGTACCTATGTCTTTATATAAAATAGCAGCACTAAAAAGCAGTCAAAATTATGGCTATACTGCAGCTGTGTATGTTTACATCTGCCTGGGAGCTGGTGTAAATATATGTGGTTGAAATATATGGATAGGTGCATATTTTATAACCTATATGCATATTTTGTGACTCTGCCAGTCCATCAAACTGTCAGTGTGAAAAATTATGAACCAAATGCTTCAAATCCGGGCTAAAGGCCTACCTGTTTGATGCTGCTTTTAATTCCTAACTTGTCACCTGCTTGTCACCTTATCTTGTCTTCCTCTCTTCAATAGTCCCTTTTCCCTATGTGTCCTATCTGTCTGTCCTACCCTTATCTGTCCTGTCTGTCTGTCCTGATTTAGATTGTAAGCTCTTTTGAGCAGGGACTGTCTTTTCTTCATGTTCAATTGTGAAACGCTGCGTACAACTGGTAGCGCTATAGAAATGATTTGTAGTAGTAATGATGTGTGCATTGGGCTCAGAACACAATCAGAAGAATAACAACTTATCAGTAACAGTGGGAATGAGCAAGAAGGAAGTGTCTTTCAATCAGTGTTTCCCAGTCTGTCAGGTTTTCAGATATCCACAATGAATGTGCAAGAAAGAGATTTGCATACAATGGAGGCAGTCTATGCAAATCAATCTCAAGTATATTCATTGTGGATATCTTGAAAACCTGAGTGGCAAGGGGGTACTCCAGGACCGACATGGGAAAGGTAAAATTATGTATAATCATACCTGATAATTTTCTTTCCATTAATCATAGCTGATCAATCCATAGACTGGTGGGTTGTGTCCATCTACCAGCAGGTGGAGATAGAGAGCAAACTTTTGCCTCCCTATATGTGGTCATGTGCTGCCGGAAACTCCTCAGTATGTCGATATCAAAGCTCCATCCACAGGACTCAGCACTTAGAGAATTACACCCACGAAGGGACACTCTGCCCAGCTCACCACCGCCGAAACGGGGGAGGGGAATTAACCCAGCTCATCCCCACACAAGTGGGGGAGGGGAATCCGTCCAGCTCATCCCCGTGGAGCGGGGGAGGGACACCACACCCGCCGATGCGGGGGGATCTGGCTTATCCTGCAACCGCAACCGCGGGAGGAGCTGACTGACCCGAACACCGCCGAAGCGGGAGGGGTACAAAACTGCCCTACAGCCGCACGAAGCGGGAGGGAGTGCCGGCAGAATTATAAGTCTCAATCCAGCCCCGTAAAACGGAGGGGAGAGGAATGCAGCAGCTCACTGTAACACAAACTCGTCTTAACTCTTGAAGAATCCAAGTGAAAAAACTTGAACACGAAGTCTTTCTGAAGTAACTGAAGACTAAACTTGAACCTGAAATGCAACCAGAATAAAACAATACAGATATCTGGGAGGGGCTATGGATTGATCAGCTATGATTAATGGAAAGAAAATTATCAGGTATGATTATACATAATTTTACCTTCCATATCATCAAGCTGATCAATCCATAGACTGGTGGGATGTACCGAAGCAGTACTCACCCAGGGCGGGACATAGAAATCCCTGACCGCAACACTGAAGCTCCAAACCGGGCCTCCGCCCGAGCAGCCACAGTCAAGCGGTAATGCTTGGAGAATGTATGGGCCGAAGCCCAAGTTGCCGCCTTGCATATCTCTTCCAAGGAGACGGAACCGGCCTCTGCCATCGAGGCCGCCTGAGCTCTTGTGGAGTGAGCCTTCAGCTGGATAGGCGGCACCTTCCCCGCGGCCACATAAGCCGCTGCAATGGCTTCCTTGACCCATCTTGCCACTGTAGGCTTAGCAGCCTGCAGACCCCTACGAGGACCTGCAAACAGGACAAACAGATGATCCGATTTCCGGAAATCATTGGTCACTTCCAAGTATCTGATGATGACTCGTCTCACATCCAGATATTTAAGAGCAGAGTACTCCTCTGGGTAGTCCTCCCTACGAAAGGAAGGGAGACAGAGCTGCTGATTCACATGGAAGCGAGAAACAATCTTGGGCAGAAAGGAAGGCACTGTGCGAATAGTCACTCCTGCCTCAGTGAACTGCAGAAAAGGCTCTCGACATGAGAGCGCCTGGAGCTCGGAAACTCTTCTGGCTGAAGTGATAGCCACCAAAAAGACTGCTTTCAACGTCAGGTCTTTCAGAGATGCCCTCGACAAGGGTTCAAACGGCGGCTTCTGCAATGCTCTTAGCACCAGGTTGAGATTCCACGCAGGCACCACTGAGTGCAGAGGAGGGCGCAGGTGATTAACTCCCTTGAGAAAGCGCACCACATCTGGCTGGGAAGCCAGGGAAGCACCCTTCAGGCGGCCCCTGAAGCAAGCCAGAGCCGCTACCTGGACCTTAAGGGAACTGAGCGACAGGCCTTTGTCCAGACCTTCTTGCAGGAACGCCAACACTGAAGAAATTGGAGCAGTGAAGGGAGAAAGTGAGCCTGCTTCACACCACGCTGCAAAGATACGCCAAACCCTGGCGTAAGCAGTAGAAGTAGAGCGTTTCCTCGCTCTCAGCATAGTGGCGATGACCTTGTCTGAGAAGCCCTTCTTCCTCAGACGCTGCCGCTCAATAGCCAGGCCGTAAGACCAAAGGGGGAGGGATCCTCCATCACCACGGGACCCTGATGTAACAGGCCCTGCTCCACTGGCAGCCGCAGAGGATCGTCGACTGAGAGCCTGATCAAGTCCGCATACCAGGGACGTCTGGGCCAATCCGGACCCACCAGGATTATCCTGCCGGGATGTCTTGCCACCCGGTCTAGGACCCTGCCCAACATGGGCCAGGGTGGGAACACATAGAGAAGCTCTTGTGTCGGCCATTGTTGGAGAAGAGCATCTACTCCCAGGGATCGAGGGTCCCGTCCTCTGCTGAAGAAGCGCGGCACTTGGCAATTGGCCGATGACGCCATCAGATCTAGGCTCGGCTGGCCCCAGCGCTTCGTGATGTCCAAGAACGCCTGAGCAGATAGCTGCCACTCTCCGGGCTCCAAGGTATGGCGACTGAGAAAGTCCGCCTTGACATTCATGACTCCGGCAATGTGGGCCGCTGACAGCTGTTCCAGGTTCGCTTCCGCCCACTGGCATAGACTCATAGCCTCCTTGGCTAGAGGGGCGCTCTTGGTACCTCCCTGGCGGTTGACATAGGCCACAGCCGTGGCATTGTCCGACAGTACCCGTACAGGCTTCAGCACCAGTACCGGGATGAACTCCAAAAGCGCCAACCGAATGGCTCTGAGTTCCAGGAGGTTGATAGACCACTTCGCCTCTGCAGGAGACCAGAGCCCCTGCGCTGTCCTTCCCAAGCAGTGGGCTCCCCAGCCCGACAATGAGGCGTCCGTCGTGACGACAATCCACTCTGGGGTCACCAGAGGCATTCCTGCAGACAACTTGTCTGTCTGCATCCACCAGCTCAGCGCCTTGCGCACTGCTGGATCCAAGGGAAGACGCACCGCATAATCCTCCGACATCGGAGTCCAGCGCTGCAGCAGAGAGTGTTGTAGCGGTCTCATATGAGCCCTGGCCCAGGGCACCACTTCCATCGTGGCCGTCATAGAGCCCAACAGCTGCACATAGTCCCAAGCCCGAAGAGGAGAGGCTACCAGGAACTGGTCCACCTGAGCCTGAAGCTTGACAATCCGATTGTCTGGCAGGAACACTCTGCCCACTTGGGTGTCGAATCGAACTCCCAGATACTCCAGGGACTGAGTCGGACGCAGCTGGCTCTTCTCCCAGTTGATGATCCATCCCAGGGAGCTCAAAAGAGCAACTACCCGGTCCACAGCTTTGCCGCACTCTGCATAAGAGGGGGCTCGGATCAACCAGTCGTCCAGATAAGGATGGACTTGTACTCCTTCCTTTCGCAGGAAGGCCGCTATGACCACCATTACTTTGGAAAAGGTCCGCGGAGCAGTAGCCAACCCGAACGGGAGGGCTCTGAACTGGAAGTGTCGGCCTAGGACTGCAAAACGCAGAAAGCGTTGATGAGGAGGCCAGATGGGAATATGCAGGTACGCTTCCTTGATGTCCAAGGAAGCCAGGTACTCCCCTGCCTTCACTGCCGCTATAACAGAGCGGAGAGTCTCCATGCGAAAGTGCCGCACTTTCAAGGCCCGATTGACCCCTTTGAGGTCGAGGATAGGCCGGACAGAACCTCCTTTCTTTGGTACCACAAAGTAAATGGAGTAACGCCCCTTGCCAAGCCGACTTTCTGGCACCGGAACGACCGCACCCAGGCGGATCAGATTGTCCAAAGTCTGCTGCACTGCCACAGCTTTGACCGGAGACTTGCAGGGAGAGAGTACAAACCCGTCTCTTAAGGGTCGGCAGAACTCTAGCTTGTAGCCGTCTCTGATGACTTCCAGCACCCAAGCGTCTGAAGTTATTGTGGTCCACTCGCCCAGAAACGAGGACAGCCGTCCTCCAATCTGCACTGGGGCGTGGACCAAGACCCCGTCATTGGGTACGAGACCCTGGGGGAGGACCGGAGGGAGCACCTCCGGGACGGCGGTCTCTGCGAAAAGAACGCTGCTTGGGGGAGAAATGCCTCTTAAAGGAAGAGGGGGCAGAAGAACCCGACCTGCCCGGGCGGTACCGACGGGCTTCCTGAAACCGTCCTCTGGAGGTACCGGGACGAGCACTAGCCCGAGCCCTGACCTCTGGTAACTTCTTGCCCTTAGACGTGCCGAGATCGGTCACGATTTTGTCCAGCTCGACCCCAAAGAGCAGCTTGCCTTTAAAAGGCAACCTAGCCAGGCGGGATTTAGAGGCGTGGTCAGCAGACCAATGTTTCAGCCAAAGCCACCGCCGCGCAGAGACTGTCTGAGCCATGCCTTTAGCTGAGGCTCTCAAGACATCATACAGCAAGTCTGCCAAATAGGCTAAGCCCGATTCCAGGGCTGGCCAATCATCCCTCAAGGAATGATCCGAGGGGGAAGCCCGCTGCACCATAGTCAGGCACGCCCTGGCCACATAGGAGCCGCAAACTGAGGCCTGCAAACTTAAAGCAGCCGCCTCAAAGGACGACCTTAAGGCCGCCTCCAATCTCCTGTCTTGGGCGTCCTTTAGGGCCGTGCCACCTTCCACCGGCAATGCCGTTTTCTTAGTCACCGCAGTGATTAAAGAATCCACGGTAGGCCACAGATAGGCCTCACGTTCACTCACAGCCAAAGGATAGAGGCGGGACATAGCCCTAGCCACTTTAAGGCTCGCTTCTGGGACATCCCATTGAGCCGAAATTAAGGTGTGCATGGCATCATGCACGTGGAAGGTTCTAGGCGGGCGCTTCGTCCCCAGCATAATGGCAGAGCCAACAGGGGCTGAGGGAGAGACGTCCTCCGGAGAGGAAATCTTCAAAGTGTCCATGGCCTGTAACAACAGGTTGGGCAAATCCTCTGGGCGAAAAAGCCGCGCTGCAGAGGGGTCATCCGCTCCATCCGAGCGGGGATCCGTCTCCTCCAAGGAATCCGCAAAGGACCGTTGGGAGACCTCAGACACGCTGCCCTCATCTACATCGGAGGAGACAAATTCCTCCAAGGCCTGGGAATCAACCCGAGGGCGTTTACCTCTGGGAACCTCAACCTCTTTACCAGACGAGGGAGCGGGGGCAGCGTTGTGCATGAGGAAGGCCTGATGCAGCAGCAAAACAAACTCGGGGGAGAAACCCCCCAGACTGTGCACTTCCGCAGCCTGGGCAACAGCCCTAGGCGCACTCTCAACCGGCGCTCGCAACAGCGGGGGAGAGGCCTGCTGCGCATCCAAAATGGCGTCCGGCGCGAAACTCCGCGAAGGAGCCGCGCGGGAAGAACGGCTCTTAACTTTAGCCGCTTCTGTGCCGTCGCCCAAATTAAGGGCGTTCATGGCATTAATGTCTCCAACCTCAAGGGCGGCCCAAGAAGAAGCCGTCCGAGCCGCGTGGCCGGCCAAAATGGCGGAGGCGAGGAGCGGGGGATGGGCGTTTATGGCGGGAAAAACCGCCACGCCGGAGGAAGGACCGGACATTCATCGGTCACGAAACTGCCACCCAACAAGGGCGAATCAGGCTTTAAGACCCCCGCATCCCCTCTAGAAGCGCTCAAGCGACCCGGGGAGCGACCCTTTGCGCCCTCGCCCTCCGACGCCATGTGCCACGAGGAGAAGAATCGGGGAACCCCCGCCCGCTATAAAAAGGTAAAAATTACCTGCTGTCCGCTCCGAGTTGTAACGACCTGGTGTCCCAGTGAGTAGCTGCAATAGACGCTTAAATAACGTCGAAATAAACGCCTTTAAAGACGTTTAAAATTTTTTTTTTTTTTTTTTTTTTTTTCAACGGAGCCAGCGGGAGGGGGGAGAAAAGGAGGGACCTGGCACCACCAGGTTTGCACTTGCTCAAAAGAGCCCTCAACCCCAGGCACTCAACAAAACCTAAAAATTAGGCTTGGAGGCCTAGCCAGAGCTGCTGCTGCTGTGTGTGACCACCACCTGCTGAGATAGAGAACATACTGAGGAGTTTCCGGCAGCACATGACCACATATAGGGAGGCAAAAGTTTGCTCTCTATCTCCACCTGCTGGTAGATGGACACAACCCACCAGTCTATGGATTGATCAGCTTGATGATATGGAACACTGCTTTAAATGCTTGAATAAGAAGTTTTGCCCAGAACTAATGAAATCTACTTTATGAGGTGCATAAAATTATAGCGGGGATGGGACGACTTCCCTATGAAGAAAGACTAAGGAGGCTAAGGCTTTTCAGCTTGGAGAAGAGACGGCTGAGGGGAGACATGATAAAGGTATACAAAATAATAAGTGGAGTGGAACAGGTGGATGTGAAGCGTCTGTTCATGCTTTCAAAAAATACTAGGACTAGGGGGCATGCGATGAAACTACAGTGTAGTAAATTTAAAACAAATCGGAGAAAATTTTTCTTCACCCAACGCGTAATTAAACTCTGGAATTCGTTGTCAGAGAACGTGGTGAAGGCGGTTAGCTTGGCAGAGTTTAAAAAGGGGTTAGACGGTTTTCTAAAGGACAAGTCCATAAACCGCTACTAAATGGGAAAAATCCACAATTCCGGGAATAACATGTATAGAATGTTTGTACGTTTGGGAAGCTTGCCAGGTCCCCTTGGCCTGGATTGGCAGCTGTCGTGGACAGGATGCTGGGCTCGATGGACCCTTGGTCATTTCCCAGTGTGGCATTACTTATATACATCTCCACATCTAACCCCCCCTCCTCAAAAAAAAAACCTTCTCAAGCATCCTCATGTCACCCTGATATGTGTGGCCAGAACAACAAACATAAAAGTTACTGGAATATACATACAGCAGTTTCCGATTAATAGGAACCATTTGAGCAGTTCTAAGCCTTTATTACTTAATATTCCCACTATAAAGAGCATTCATTTGCATTTCACGGAGCTAAAATATAGAACTGTATACCTGTTTGAAATTCACCTAATTACTCCTTACATTTCTTTTCGTAAAGCACTTAAAACATATTTATTTTCATCCCAGTATCCCAAAGCATAGTAATGACTTAGGATACATTATTTATTTTGTATTTTATTATGATATTTCTACCCTGCATTTTCTCATGAAATCTAAGGTTCAATGCGGCTATTATGATAGTGACTTTATAATAACGGATTTTTTTTTTTTTAATGTAATCTCTTTCCGGTTGGGAATTTCTTTTACTACTTTGTAATCTGCTATGCACTATTAGGTTAAAAGCAGAATAGAAATCAGAGAATAGAATAGTATCATAAGTTTCCTTTTCCTTCAGAATGGAGGCTAAAAGAATTGTTATCTCCCCAGGAGAGAAATATAAATAAGGTTACCCTATTTTAACTTCAACTGAATTATTTTTTAATGTGTTTTTTTACTGTTGCTTTAAAGGTAGCAAGAAAATACCAAATATAATCCGCTCTGTGCCCACAAACGCACACATGTCCATAAAAACACAGGGGGCAATTCTATAAATTGTTGCCAAGAAGTAAGTATCACAATGGGGCTCGCTTAGCACCAAATGTATAACAGCTTTTGGGTGCACCTAAGCCATTATACAATACTAATGCCCAGCCACTTTGACAAGCTGAAAGTTAGGTGCACCAACTTAATGTCATGTCAACGGCTGGTTTAAGCTGATGTGCCTAAGTGTGCCATGCAATGCGTGCAACCAATAGTATTCTATAAGTTGCATGCGTCATTTGATGGCACAACCATGCTCTGCCCAGGTATATGCCCCAATTGCACGCACCAGTTACAGAATAGCGCCTAGATTTTACACACACATAACTTTCAATTATTGGCACCAATCACACACACGGGCTAGAATTCTGTAACATACGTATGCGATTAGAATCTAAATTTAGGCACAAGCTTTAAAAATTGCCTTTAGACGATGACTGAAAATATCATTTTAAGACAAGCAGGTTGTTTTCAACTGGATTCCAGATAGACATGGATATGAAAGCATTTGCCCCAGATCTCAGAGAACTCATGACTCAGGAATTCTAAATAATACAACCAGTGCTCTAATGGACCACTAGCCCCAATCTGTCATCATTATATTCCAAGAGTTTAACCTCCCCACTAACCTCGCCTCTAAATCCATACGTAGAAATTCTGGAAAGATCCTCAAAGGTCTGCAGTTTGCTTGTTGTAAACCTTTCACAAACTATGTCCATATCTTCTTTCTGAAAAAGTCAAAAAATAAAAAACACTTCATGTCTCATTTTCAGCACATTTACCCCTAATTTTATAATCTTGCACCCCCATTTCCGTGCTTAGTGTGCAAAACTGCATGCACCGATGATAGAATATTGGCAGTTACATGCATAACTTAATTAATGCCAATTAGCATGTAATTTAACAATAATTGGCACAGTATTCTGTAACCATTGCTCACAGATTCTATAGCACGTAACTGCAAGAGGGTGGGGATGTGGGAGAGGCATGGGTGGGTCAGGGCATGTCCAGCACTTACTCACTAAGGTTATAAAATATTGTCAGTTACGCTCCTAACTGACAACAGCTAGGTGTGAGCATTTACATCAGCCATTGAATTAGCATAGGTGCTCGCACCTAAAGTTAGGCGTCTAACTGTGGACTTATGCTAGTATTCTATAATGGCAATAATGCATGTAATTGTCGTTATAGAATTTTTACTTAGTGCACACATTTTAAACATCTAACTTTAGGCACCCTTTTGAGAATTAACCCCTTAGTTGTGGAAAAAAATACAGCCTTGTCCTGAAAAAAATTCTAGTTTAAATTAGTGACAAAACAATCCTGTATTGCTAATCCAACAATGTTTTAGACATGGTGGGCCAGCTCCCTGTACTCACTCGGATTCCTGTTCCATTGTCCTGGATCTGAATTAATTTCAAGCCTCCTTCCTTTATAGTCACCTGGATGCTAGTAGACTTTGCATCTAAACTGTAAGCAAGACCAACAAAAAAGAATAACAATTGATTACACTCTTCATCAGAATGCCACTAGCTATGATTTAGTATTTTTTAAACCCCTGCTCTTTCTTTTTAAAGTGATTTGGCAGCAAATAGTGAAAGTTGTGCACATCAGTAGGTTTGTATTGCTCAACTGTTAGGGAAATGCCAAAGCCCTGAGGAGCATGCATAGCTTTTGAAAGCCTGGTGTCTTGTTATTTAACGGTAAATCTGTTTGGTGACCTGTTTTTTCCTGCTGGATGATTCTGACACCACCAGTTCAATTTTTGCAGATAATGCTTATATTGGAACCAACAGGGAAGCCTGCACAAAAGCAACAAACTCCCACAAAGCCTCCATGTTGAAAATGAAAGAGCATTTCAATAGCCTCCCTCAAGTCAGCAAAGCCACATAAGGAAACTCCACAATTAATCAAAAAACACTTTTAACACCCAATCCAATAGTCCCAGCATCAAGTAAGGGTATGTTTTCTGTACTCACTTCATCTCCAAGTCCTCTTGCAAAAACCTCTGGGGGGAGTAGCATACAGAAAACATCTACTCCCTCCAAAGTCAAGCTTGACATCTCCTCCTCCTTCCCCAGTTACAGCAATGGCATCTCTGCACATCAACTGTGTGTGTGGGGGGGGGGAGGGGGGCATTTTCTCCTTGTTCTGTTAGCGCCTACAGAAGAACTCACTCTTTGGAAAATAGCATCACAGCCTCTGGGCAGGGCAGTACATTCTCCATCATGGCAACTACTCCCTGCGAGAATGAGGCCAAAATCCTAGTAACCTCACAATAAAAGGCATCCACTGGACCTGAAGAGGAAGACTGGAGATAAAGTTAATCTGGAAGCAGGAAAGAAAACCCAGATCTTCCCCTTAAATGCTTCACCATACCCAGGTAACCTACTTGGAACACACAAGACAACAACAACAAACAGCAAGGCTACCATCTTGGGTATGTGCCTTGATATATTTTTAAGTTGGTGAGAATAAAACATGCTTCTGTATTTCTCACATCCTAACAAACTGACTCAGGCAGTTGAAGCTGTTGTGAACTAAAACAAGTGAACTAGGCCTTAGAAGAAATATTAAGTAAACTGACAGAAACATTCCAGCCATCTCTAGAAGTAAACAATTAATATTGTTTAATATTGAAAACGACATTGACCCAGACTCTATCTCCCACCTTACCTTCCTCCCTCTATCACCTGTCTTTACCTACCTATCCATCCTATTACTACCCATCCATCCTATTATTATGTTATACTTAATTTCCTACTTTACATAACAAAATTCTGTGTTACCTATTACAATGTAAGCTACATTGAGCCTGCTTTTAGTGGGAAAGTGCGGGATACAAATATAATAAATAAATAAATATCTTGTGCCAGGAACAGGTACATGATAAGCTGTGCTTTGCACATCCATGTAGTGACTATGCACAACAGATGCAGACCATGACAAGGTCAGACCCAGTAATAAAGTGCCAGCAAAGCACTTTATCTACTTTGACCTCTCTATAGCCAATGTCAGGCCAGTTGAAGATCTCCAGACTACAGCAGAAGAACCAGGATGTGACATAGAGGGGAAGGTGGAGCAGAGAGGATCTCGCTGTGGGCTTTGGTGATAGCTACTATACAATACTGGAAGACTAAGTTTTGCCACTTTTACATGCAAAAAATTACAGGAAACATTTGTTACTTTTACTTGCACTGAAGTAATAATTTCACCAATTTTTACTACTTTTACCTAGTTATCAGCAGTTAAAAACAAAAACTAAAAGCAGAAGAGAGACCTAAATGATGATTCCTCAGTAAACTAAATGAAACAGCAAAACTTGGAACAGGACTTTGCTATTGCAAATCTTGTCACACAAACAGTGGATCATCTCATCTTAAATTTTGCAGTTCAGTGAATACAGCCTATGAGAACAGTGGAATTGCCTGTGTTTATTGAATTGGTTACTAGTCTTTAGCCAAACAGAACTGATGAGTTTGGTCACTTTGAAGCAGAGACGAAGATAAAGCTGAAGCTGGTTGCAATTCTTGGTGAACAGACATGTCTCTACCACAACAGACTGCTGGACATCCCATGGAAAATTTTACAGAAAAATTATATGTTATCTGATCATTTTCTTTCCTTTAACAGTATCAGATGAATCCAGAGACATGTGGGTTGTGACCATCTACCAGCAGGTGGAGATAGAGAGCACTGAACTCTGTCTTATAGGACGGTATGCTCCTTGGCTAGTCAGTATTTCTCATAACAAAGCAGAAGGAATAGAGTCATAATAGATCCTCTTCCTTACAGAAAAGCAGCATGAACGGTAGAAAACAGCAAAAACTTTTAACACTAAAATGAGCCATTACCCTAAACAGAGAAATGAACAAACCATGAGAACAGAGAACTGAAGAAGGGTGGAGTTCTGGATTCATCTGCTGTGGTTAAAGGGAAAAAAATGATCAGGTAATACATAACTTCTCTTTCCTTAGCACCTGCGCCAGATGAATCCAGAGACTTGCAGGAGGTAGCAACGCAGTTCTCATGTAGGGTGAGAATCTGAAACTTCCACAGATAGCACCAAACGGCTGAAAGAAGAGTCTGCTCAAGCCACAACATCATGATAATAATGCTTGGAAAAAGGATGCAAGGACCAGGCAGATGCTTTACATACACTTTCGAGAGAGAAAACTCAGGATTCCGCCCAAGAATTTACTAGGGCCCTAGCAGAATGTGATCAAAGAGAAGCCGGCAGCTGCTTGCCAGAAAGAAGGTACGCAGAGGCAATACCTTCCTTAATTTAGCAAGAAATAGTCACCTTAGATGCTGCATGACCCCAATTCAGGCCTGAAAAAAGAAAAAAAAATGATCGGACTACCTGAGAAAATTGGTAGCTTGCAAATACCAGAGGAGCACTCGACGAACATCAAGGCAATGAAGCAAGTGAATATCCGTCTTGCAATCCCCTTCCATTAACAGAGGGCAGAAAAACAGGCTGGCTAAGATGAAAAGCCAAAACCACCCTGTGAAGACAAGGAAGGAAGAAAAAATTATGTTTCTTACCTGATAATTTTCTTTCCTTTAGTCCCAACAGATCAATCCAGAGACGAGTGGATTATGTACCTCTACCAGCAGGTGAAAATAGAGAGAATGCCAGAGCTCTGCCTCACTTTCAGCATGTTCGTGTCATGCTCCTCACCTCCTCGGTGACGGAGCACTCCCGCGACGTAAAGCGCCGACCATCTCGGCGGGCTCAGCGCTCCGAGCGTTGCTTGGATCCTTGGACACGGAGCGCCGGCCATCTTGGTGGGACTGGCCTAACGGAAATCGTCCCTGCCTGCTCCTGCTGGACGCGGGATTCACGTCGGTAAACTGGCTTGCGGCGTGGCGTGCCTTGCCCTCCTGGAGCGCTGAGTTCTTCTCCCCGCCTTCTGCTCCACAGGATTGGAGCCTCGCAGCCAGGCCCCGCCTCGGGAGGCTCCCTTCGCCAGCTGATCCTTTTCCCCCTGATAGTTGGGGCTATTTTAGGAACAGCTTCTCCCCGCTTCATTGCTTCGGCTTCTACGTTGGTAGGTTGGCTTGTGCTCTTGTGTGGTTTTCTACTACTCTCATTGCTGACTATCCTGTTGCTGACTACTGCCTGGACCCGGATAACTCTCTGCTTGCTGCTTGTCTCTGACTACTGCCTGAACCCAGATTACTCTCTGCTTGCTGCCTGTCTCTGACTACTGCCTGAACCCAGATACTCTCTCCTTGCCGCCTGTCTCTGACTACTGCCTGAACCCGGATACTCTCTGCTTGCCGCCTGTCTGACTACTGCCTGAACCTGGATACTCTCTGCTTGCTGCCTGTCTCTAACTACTGCCTAAACCCAGATACTCTCTGCTTGCTGCCTGTCTCTGCCTACGGTCTTAACTCAGATTACCCTCTGCCTGCTGCTTGCGGCCCTCTGACCCCTGCCTGCATCTGGAAGTCCTGTTGGCCGCCCGCCCGCACCTGGGGGCTCAACCCTCGGGGAACGGCGGTCACCACAGGTGAAGCCTCGAGGTTGTTAGACTGCCCAGCAGAGCACAAGTTCAAGTGTTCGTCTCGGTGCTCCGCCTGGCACAAGGACTCACGACCGTGACAGTTCGATACCAAAGCAGTAAGGAAACCATGAGCCCATGAATCAAACTCCTGCCTATGTCACAAAAAGGGGAGAGAATAAACAGCCCTGTGGTCAAGCCACTGCGGTCATTCCTCTGTATCATCCGTCCATTGAAAACGACAACTGCAAGAATTCAAGGCATCATCCACGGTAAACCCCACATCCAAACATGAAAAGGACAACATACACACCACCCACCCAATGTCGCAAACAAATCCAAGGGGGAGCCTCTGGATTGATCTGTTGGGACTAAAGGAAAGAAAATTATCAGGTAAGAAACATAATTTTTCCTTCCATTATGTCCCACAGATCAATCCAGACATGAGCGGAATGTACCAAAGCAGTCCCCAAGTAGGGTGGGGCCACAGACGTCCTGCAGAATGGACTACCAAGACACAAGCTTCGACCTGCAGCGCCAGAGCCAAAATCTAGATGCAGAGGCAGGACGAGAACTGAGATCCCGAGAGAATCCGCCACCTTGAGACAGCGCAAGATACATCCTCCTGAGATGCAGGAAGTGGATCCATCCAGAGCCATAAGAAAGCAATACCAGACAACCAGCCAAGGAGCAGCTCCCCCCCCCCCCCCCCGTCCCTTGGAAAAGGAAGACTCCATAACCAGAAAAAAAGGTGCCAGAGTAAATGACCAAAGAACGAGAAAGACCCGTCGCCCAAGATGAAGTAAGGCTCAACACCAGAGACGGAACCAAGCTCGAATCCTACAGAGAGAAGAAAGTCCGGCATCCAGAGACAGATCAAGCTGCGTCAGAGATGGATCAAACTCAACTGTCAGAGGTGGCGTATGCCTCGATAGCCATCGAAAAGGCCAGGCATGGCCGCTAGAGCCGGAGTAAGGCTCGACCTCCAAAATGGAGCAGGACAAAACCACTCAGAGACAGTAAGACTTGACCGCCAACAAAGAGGCCAAGCAAGACCCGACAGCCCGCAACGGTGCCAGGCTCGACAGCCCGCGATGGAGCCAGGCCTGACTTCAGAGTCGGAGCAAGACTGGACAGCCAGGCTCGGCCGCCAGGGACACAGCCAGGCTCGGCCGCCAGAGAGGGAGCCAAGCCCAGTAGCCAGCAACGGAGCAAGGCGCCCCCACCAGAGTTGGAGAAAGACCCAATGCCCCAGGCATCCTAAGGCCCCATGCCCTGGGACAGAGCAAGGCCTGACGGAGCAAGTCCAACATCCAAAAATACAGAGTCGGCCACAACACTCAAGGGGGAAGAGTATACCCCTCTGAAATGTTCACACGGGAGGATAGCTCACTAGATGCTTGCCAGAGACCGGACTAGAAAACATACTGAAGGACAGTCCTAGAAGAAACAGGACACCAGCCATCGAAACAGCTAGAGGGCAGTGCTGTCCAAGACAGGGCGTCAACGACAGGGTGAAACTAGGGAGGCAGGCACCAACACCACAAAATAGCCACTTGGAAGGCCAAAAAACAGAAAGCTCCAAAAAATGCGACCAATTCCTCAAACTTTGGAACTTCCAACGACCACCAGTGAATTCTGCCCACATTAAAGGACACGCCATAGACCTACTAGCATTTAGATTCTCACAGGAGAACAACTTCAAAATACAGAACCTGAGGTGGAAACAAACTCCCTGGTCTGAACACTTCAAACTAAACCTAACCTTTTATTGGAAAGAACACAAAACCTTACCTCCACAAACACGGACAACAAACAAAACTCGAGGAAAGATCAATGCCATCAAATTCTGGAGCACCATATATAAAGGTCAATGGTCACCAACAACAAACACAGAAGAATTCCTAGATGAATGGCACAAAAGAAGCATCAACAACTATCTCTCCAGGACCTTGAACATAAACGGCCGCGCCACTCTATCAAAGGCTTTTTTCACATCAGAACTAATAAGGACCGTATATTCATCCCTGACCTGGACTGCTTTCAAAGAGGCCTGGATCTGCCTAATTTTTTAACTGTGACGATCTCAAAATCCAACTTGGGGGGAAGCAATAAAGGATGGGAGTTCTCTAGCCAACCGATTGGCTAGCACCATGGCCAACAACTTAGCCTCAAAACAAAGAAGTGAGATAGGCCTATATGAGGCGGGTAGGGTGGGGTCCCTACGGGGCTTAGGAAGAACTATATGAGCCAAAGTCAAAGAGTCGGAAAGCCTTTTAGATGTGATAAACTCATTAAACGTGGCCACAGCTCCTCAGAATTTAAGATGGCGTCCGAGCAGGATGTGGACGGCGGATGCTCGTAGAAAGCTTTTAGAAAGTTCCTTTTTTCCTTCTTAATAATGCCGAAAAGGAAGGGTAAGACGAAGGGACCACCTCTCCCGAAACAGATCCCCTCCTTACCGGGACAACTGCCAATGTCCTCATTTTTGGTGTCGACCCCAACTTCGGGCGTATCCGTTGACGAGACTGGAAAGAGTCCCGTCCAGGAGAGCGATCTTTCGCTCAGCCCGCTGGGACCTTTGACCCCGCCGCCTCCGCAATCAGATGGCGTTGCTGTACCGAGGCCTGAAGCAGGAAGCTCGAAGGGGTGGCGAACTCCGTCTGAAGGGCAGGCTGCGGGAGCCCAACGAACACCGGAGATGGCAACTGGGGAGGCAACGGAAGACTCGACTCAAGATACAAAATTACAAGAATCTTATCTTTGTGCTATGGCGATTCAACCGCTGGTAAAGCCCCAAGAGGTGTCCTTGGAATCTATATGGACAGCCTTAGAATCTTTGCACAAGGTTTGTAAAGCCTTTATTTCCATATCTTTAAACAATTCCTCTCAAATAAATAATTTAAAAAAAAAAAGGAAGGTATTTCGGTGAAACAGACTAAACTTGAGACTGAAACTGCTAAGATTTTAGAACAACAAGCACAAATCTCTGGAGATAGAATGATATTACATAGAAAGATAGAAAATCTAGAAAATTCTTCAAGAAATTTAAATTTACGTGTGTTAAATTTTCCAAGAGATCAACTCATTTCTCCAAGAGATATGTTTGTAAAACTTTTGAAGGAGGTGTACAAGTACTCGGATCAATCCCTTCCACCTTTGCAAAGAATATATTATCTGAAAACTGTGCCAAAATCACTACAGAATGTTCTAGGAAATCAAGATAAAACACCTGAAGTACTAGATTTAACAGACTTTTTGGAACAATCGAAAGAAAATATTGAGCTCAGAGCTACTTTAATTGTTTCATTTGTATTCTTACAAGACAAAGAAGCTCTGTTGAGGCTATATTTTAAAAATATTCATCCGGAATTTAAAGGTAGTAAAATCTCAATATTCCCAGATATTTCTCGTTGGTCTCAGCAGAGAAGAAAGAAATTTCTTGAGATGAAACAAGAATCTTTGGCTATCAAGGCAAACTTCCAGTTACGTTTTCCATGCAAGTGTTTGTTGACTTTAAACGATAAAAGATACGTTTTCTTTGACCCAGAACAATTACGTACTTTCCTTAATGCGCAAGGTGATAAAGGTTAAGTCCATATAAAGAAAAGGTTGTATAATTAAAAGGGTAACCTCCTGCTTATTTTCTTTTTTAAATAATGTTATGTTTAAATTCCAACTTCCATTGGTTTTCAAACCATCTTGAATTCTCACATTGTTTAGTGGACTATAAACTAATATACTTATGGAATAGTGTTATTATATTTGATTACTTTTTGTAAAAAGCTTGCAATATTGGTGTATCTTATCAAAGATGTTATCTTTGTATATAATGAAAATTAATAAACACAGTTAAATATATATAAACGTGGCCACAAGGTTGAACAGTATCCAGTGACAGGAGTTTATAAAATTCCACTCTATAACCATCTGGACCAGGTGCTTTAAACTGGGAGCTATGTTTTATGGCTCAAGCAACCTCATCCTCTCCCATAGGTCGATTAAGGGAAACGTTAAGGTTGGTAAGTCAAGACTAGAAAGATAAATATGCTGTGACAAAGCTACATCCCCGATGTATAGAGTGAAGCAGCAAATCCATGAACTACATATCCCAGAATGCATTTCCAGTCCTAGGAGTGAGAGCACAGGGGATAGGCAAGCTGGCCATATACCGTCTCTGAACACAAGAGGGAGGGTAAATGAAGAAGCCAGTTACCCTGGACCCGCAATCAGTATATCATGCTGCCCACCTGTAATAGGGAGGGGTGGGGGAGAAGCAGGAGGAGGATTGGATGGAACGGGAATTAATCAGCCTGAGCAGGGGAAGAAAGCAGAACGGAATGGGAGCTTGAGAGCTGAGGAAGGCAGCCCCTGAAGGTTTGGGAAACCAACAGGATTTTGGAATTTATTTTGGTTTAAAGCCTGTTTTTCTTTTGGGAGACCTGTTTGCTTTGGGGAAACCATGAATGGTGGGGGAATTACTAACCTGTTTTGAAACCTGATTATGTGGAGAACCTCTGAAGTTGGAAGGCTTGGTTATGAAGGAGGGCTGCCTGGTGGGAAGAGGGGTTCAGTTTAGGAGGAGAGAAGCAGTTGCAGGCTGAAAATCCTTGGGCAAGAGAGGTTCCTAAAGTACTGTTCAGTTCAGGAGGAGAGGAGCAGTGCAGGCTGAAATACCTTGGGTTTGAGGAAGTCCCAAAAGTATTGCACCTCCTGAAAGGAAAGGCTGCTTGGTGATTAACTGTTTGTCTTGAGGGGAAATCCTGCTTGTGGGACAAGTACTATTTGTTTGCTACTGACTGCGACCAAAAAAAAGCAGGGATTTCCAAAGGAGTATTGCATTCCCCTCAGGGAAGGGGGCAAAGTCTTGGTGTAATTGGCTGATGTACTAAGCCAAGGCAGAACAGCCCTGCCTGAGAAGCAAGTCTCTACTCTGGAGTGAAGTTTTGTTTATTAATCTGGAAAATAAAGGAATGTTTTGAAGTATTCCCTGGTGGCAGTTTTGTGAAGTCTGGCTATTCATGGGAGGCAGCTTCCTCCCCCATACTGGAGCAGCGGGCCCGTTTACAATGCGGATCCAAGCCCCTATCAGGATCCCCTCTATATAAGGCTCGATAGAAACCTGTAAAAGCAGGCATTCCATGCCGGGTGTATCCCGTCTCTGCAGTGTGATGCCTGAGGGACAATGGAGAATACATTATCTCATGCGTTGGACATGTCCGACTATACAGGGCTACTGGCACCAGGTGCTTTCGTATATAAAAAAATCTTTTCCCTTTGCCTCCTAATTTTGCCCCCTCCAGTTTTCTGTTAGGGTTGGAAATATATAGGGGCTCACTTTCAAAGGGACACCGATATTTTCTCTATAAAGCATGTAGTGGGCGTGAAGTGTATCCTGCAGACATCGTGTGTGAGGGATGCTCCTAATCAGTGGCATTGACATAATGCGGTCCAGCTGGGAGGCCCACTCTGCTCGTCTTACAGCAAAGAGGAGGAAATGGTTTTGGCTGGTTTGGGAACCTTTTGTACAGCATCTCTCTCCTTGAGCGCACAGCCTACTCCTTAATACTTTGCTTTTGTGATTTTTGCCATGGAGAGTCACCCTTTTTTTCTTCCTTTTCTCCAATTATGCTCAACCTATTTAGATCATCTTCAGGAGGGAAGGGTGGTGGATACTTGGGTTTTGGGAAGGGTTAAGGTTGATTCTGTTGAGGGGACTCCTTCCTTTTGTTTTTTGTTTGTGAGAAGGGGAGAGTCAGAAAAGACAGAGCTCTCTTGTTATTAGTATTATTGCATTGCTTTAATTGATTGAGGTTCTCTGGGGGATTAGGGTTGTTATCAACTGCGTTATATTGGGACAGTGGGCAGAGGAGGGGGATAAAATTGATAAAAACTTGATGATGGGTTGTATGGTACTGTACTATAATTTTCTTTGTGTGTTCTGACATTGTCCTTACTGACTGTTATTGGCTTTGTCATCAATAAAAATTGTTAAGATAAAAACTACTTCCCAAGGGATGTATTCCGCACACTAGTACAATCCATGGTCCTCACCCATGTTGACTACTGCAACGGAATCTATGCTGGATGCAAAGGACAATCACTAAGAAAACTGCAAAGAGCACAAAACGCTTCACAAGTGTACGACCACTACTCCAAAAACATTGTATCCCAGTCAAGCACGAATATCCTTCAAGATATGCTTACTCACCTACAGAATAATCTTCGGCCTTGCACCAGCATACATGACAAACCGAACAGAATTACCTATACATAACACACTTCCCCAAATATCAAGGAATAGTATACAAATCTTCGTACTCAACCAACTTCACATACATCTGTCCCAAAATATGGAACACAGTACCAAAAGCCTTCAAAGGCATTAACTTGGCATTCAGAAAGCATATGAAAGCCCACTTCATCAAACAATCCTTCCTAATGACCCCTCCTAAACAAAACCAAACAAAAGGACACACAATGGTACCAGATCTCGAACAAGAACTGAACGAGACAAGCGCAAATACATAACTATATAACATGCATAACCAATGTAACTTGTAAGCTACATTGAACCGATTCCCTATTGGAAAATGTTGGCTACAAACGCAGAAATAAAATAAATAAAAAATGGTCTCTATTGTCATCACTTATTACCAGTACTTCTTGATTGTCCATATTACTACTACTACTACATTATCACATATTTTTCTGTTATTATCATAATGGTTTACTGTTTATTTTTCTATTTTTATATGAATATTTTCAGTAAAGAAACTTTGCCTCAAATAAGAGTTGGGGACATGGCCCCAGAACGATTGCAGACCAGCTTTCTTGTATGCCAATATATAATCGCCAGTATTAGGGCACATTTTTTTGCTCACGCTCGTTCCGTTCAGTCTGCGCATGCGGCGTAAAACCAGGCCTGGATTCGCAAGACGGAGGTAAGTGGAAGATGATCTGGTGGGTGCTGGACACAAACACACGAGTCAGAGACAGAGAGAGGAAGAGGTGTGTTTACCAGTTTTCTATCATCTCCTTGATAGCATTAGCGGGTCGCTGGATAATTTCCCCGGCCGCAATCCGGTTCACCACCGCCTCGTCCAGCCGCCGGATCACCCCCGCTGCCAGAAGCGCCATTACCTACCACCAGTACCCACAAGGATACAAAAGAGGTGCGCTAGGCTGGGTGCCACACGCACGGCAGTAAAAACCCTGATCAAACCACTGGCTCTAAACCAAAGGAGGTTGGAACGGCATGACGTCAAGCAGTTGAAGCCGGTTTCCCCTAGCAGCCGCTAATAAATAATATCCTTTATCCTCCTGCTTTTAAGGCATTTTTATCTAACCGGAACAGCTTTAGACCTTTTACAGATTGACCAAGCATAGACAGTCCGTTATTTCTAAAAGACGTTTTCTAATACTATATGCTATTGTTGTCAATAGCGTTTGCTAATGTTTTGGACAATCCAATATGGCGGCAAGCCCCGCCCACTGGCTCAGCTCTTATGAAGGGCGATAGGTTGGTCTTGGTCGACACACAGCTCTTAGCTACGTCACGGGGTTTCTCCTCTCGAACAGTAGAGGAGTGTGGTAGCCGTGTTAGTCCACTCTTAAGGTTTTCAATAGAAATCAAACAAAATAAAACATGGAAAAGAAAGTAAGATGATACCTTTTTTATTGGACATAAATGTATTAAGTTATGTCCAATAAAAAAGGTATCATCTTATTTTCTTTTCCATATTTTATTTTGTTTGATTTCTATTGATATCCTCTCGAACAGAAAGCGCGGTGATTATTGGCTTGAGTAAATGGCGGGAACCGGGAAGTGAGACACTAGGTTGGTTGGTTGGTTGGTTTTTTTTTGCTTGTCGCCAGGGTTGCCACAGGGTTTTCGCCTTTGTCCGCTTTTTTTTTTTTTTTTTTTAAGAGTGCGGGTGGGTTGCGAATAATTGGGCGGTTTTCCGTGCGGCCTGTTTTGGACTGTTTTAGGGGCGAGACGAGAGGCGGGCTATTTAAATGCCTGCAGCAATTTTCCGCATGCCCCTTCCTTTTCGTTTTTTGTGTTGGCCGGTGCGGACCGCGTGCGAGCCTTGACTCCTTGTTCTCTTTCTCTAGTCTGCTTCAGTGTCATGGAATGGTTAATTAAGGTTCCTGGAAGAAGGTACGTATGTTTGTGTTGGTTTTTTTTTTTTTTTTACCTTAACTCTAAATATATTACACTGGCAACACTTGGAAATTTTTGCTATGGTAATACGTTTCTTACTCGCTACTCAAAAAAAACCAAACACCTAATCAGTGGCTAACTTGTGGTGCTCTGTATAGAACTAGGATTTGAGGTATGAGACTCGTAAGTATACCGCAATTTGTCACTTTTCTTTGGTTTAGAGGGAGGGTTGGATATGTACGCATGAGTTAATATAAATGCAAAATAACAAGTGCTTGGGGGCGACATTTTCTAGGGAAGAGCCACATGTAGAAAACGAGTAGCTGCTTATGGTGGAGGCTAGTGTTGCCGTGCCTGTTGCACGGTCGGGTCTTCCCGCCCAATTGGGCCGTTTTTCAAAGCTGTTTGTGGGAATTTTTCGAGTTTTTTTCCTGGCTTTGTGTGTTTTATTTTGGGCAGTATTCGCTATTCAACGAGCCTGTTTCAGCTGTGCCTTTCAAAACCCATGCTGGGGCTCCAGCTTCTCTCGTTGTATTCCACGCCTTCATTCTGGTTTTCCAAGAAGGTCTTATGGAAGGAGACGGCATGTCAAAAAGTTGAAGCCTATTTAAGAGACTGAATATTTTATATCTCTCTATATAAAACGCACCTCCAACGTTCTAATGAAGCCTCTCTTAGCCAACATTCTAAAAGTGAAGGGGGTGAGATTGCTTTGTGTCTGCCCCGCCCACGCGTCAAACGTGATGACGTCGAGGGCGGAGCAATGACACTCAACCAATCGCATCGCTCGGCAGCGAAGCGTCAGGGAAGGAGGCAGCGCTCTCGACGTGTAGCCTTCCCTTTGCTGTGTTCCGCTTTCTTCTGACGTCAAGGATGACGTCAAAAGAAGGCGGAACACAGCGAAGGCAAACCTAGACTTCGGGAGCACCGCCTCCTTCCCTGACGCTTCGCTGCCGGAACCGCCACGGAGGTAAATTTAACAAGAAGAAGAAAAAAAAACGCATGTTGGGGGGACAGAAGAGGGTGGCCAGTAAAGTACAACAATGGGAGTGGGAGGGCAGGGAAGAAACGACAGCATGGATGCGAAAGGGGGGGGGGGGAGAAGAGGGCGGGCCAGGCTTGGACATGGGAGAGAGAGGAGCATGGATGTGAGGGGGGGTCATGGAAGGGAGAGAGGGGACTTGCTGGAAAAGGATGAATGGAGGTGGCAGGGGACAGAGGAGCATGGATGGCCATGGATTGGAAGGGCAGGACTCAGGGAGAGGGGAATTGCTGGATAGGGATGAATGGAGGGGGCAGGTGAGAGGAGCATGGATTGGAAGGGCAGGACTCAGGGAGAGGGGAATTGCTGGATAGGGATGAATGGAGGGCACAGATGGGCATGGATGCATATGGATTGCAGGGCAGGCCTCAGGCAGAGAGGGGAATTGCTGGATAGGGATGAATGGAGGGGCCAGGTGACAGAGGAGCATGGATTGGAAGGACAGGACTCAGGGAGAGGGGAATTGCTGGATAGGGATGAATGGAGGGGACAGATGGGCATGGATGGATATGGATTGCAGGGCAGGCCTCAGGGAGAGATGGGAATTGCTGGATAGGGATGAATGGAGGGGCCAGGTGACAGAGGAGCATGGATTGGAAGGACAGGACTCAGGGAGAGGGGAATTGCTGGATAGGGATGAATGGAGGGGACAGATGGGCATGGATGGATATGGATTGCAGGGCAGGCCTCAGGGAGAGATGGGAATTGCTGGATAGGGATGAATGGAGGCGGCAGGTGACAGAGGAACATGGATTGGGAGGGCAGGGCTCACACTCTCTCTCTCATATACAATGTCTTTCTGACTCTCACTCTCACACACTCTATCTCACACTGTATCACATTCACTCTCTATGTGCCACACAGTCACTCACACACTCGCTTGGTCTCATACACTCACTCTCACAGAGAATCTGTGTCTCACACACACTCTCTCTCTCGCCCACACACACACACTCTCTCTCACACTGTGTCTCACATACACACTTGCACACACTCTCATTCTCACACACACACTCTGTCACAAACACACTCACACCCAGACTCACTCTCTCTCTCACACACTCACACTTTCACTCTGACTCTCAAACAGTCACTCTCACATACACTCTCCCAAACATACACACTCCGAGGAAAACCTTGCTAGCGCCCGTTTCATTTGTGTCAGAAACGGGCCTTTTTTACTAGTATAAATATAAAACATGTACTCATCATACAGTTTTCAAATGCTTAACTGTAAAATATAATGTAGGTGTTCAGTTATCCACTAAATACCAATTAATAGGGTGTGGAAAAAAATCACTCTAATACCACTATAGTACATGCTAGTAGTATAGTGGTATTATATATTGTTTGGGTGTTCAGTTATCAACAGTGGTCTCACCTGCTATAGCTCTATGGTGCTATTAAAGCTGTTGACCCCCTCAATTCAATCATTGCACCATTAGTGGTTCTTAGAATGTTATATACTTAAATGCCACTTATCTGAACAAGGGGCTGGATAACACTTCTGCTATAATGTAGAGCTACCAAGGAGACCACCATGAATCTCTTCTCTCTATATAAAAGGCAACCCTAACGTTCTGAAGCCTCCACGGAAGTTGAGGCGCCCGAGATATCCGGTGTGCCCTGGAGTGTCTGCACCGCCCTCGCGTCAAAACATCATGACGTCGAGGGCGGAGCTATAACACTCGAGGCCCGAAACGCCACAGGCACGGCCACGGAGGCGCAGCAAACAAAAAAAAAACAAAACCCTACCCTCACACAGCGACGCGAACACCGAACAAGGCAAGTAGCTCGGAGGGAGGGGGCCCCTTGCTAGCGCCCATTTCATTGCGCTCAGAAACGGGCATTTATTTCTAGTGCTTCAATAGCACTGATCTACAAAAAAAACCCTTTTTTTTTTCTGTAACAAGAACAAAACATTTTCTGGAAGAGAATTCTTCCCTGAATCCAGATCTCATTTCAGAATTTCTGTATCAGCCTCGGTTTTCATGTGATGATGGTTTTTGTAAATGCTTGTGTCGGCGTATGTAGCTATTATATGTATCTGGCAAAATGACACGCTTCTGCTACAAGAGTTCCAAAAAACTGTCAGTTCACAAAGAAATCAAAGATATAAGCAACATAAGAGTAAAGAGAAGTGAAGAAACATACCTAAAGATTTCCTTCCTGATTTCCTGTGGTACTTTGCCTCGGGAACGTCTCTCTGTAAGGTCCAGCAGTAGTCGGACAACATTGCGGCATTCCATTTGCCTTGATGACGCTTTTCCATTTGAGAAATGTCCTGGTGGAACCGTTCTAACGGATTCGATATCATTACAAAAGACCATGTCACCTTCCTTGGAGAAATATTCAGAAAAAATAGCATGTCAGTCACGAAAAACACTCACTTTTGTATCGCAAGAAAGAAGATTCCATCCTTTTAATCACAATCCTAAAAGCTCAGCCTGTTGCTTCGACAAATTTAAATCACGAACAAGATCGTTGAGATTCCCTTGTGTCAAAAAGTGGGGCACATTTGATTCACAGAGGTCCTGAAATGATGGGTCCCCTTCTCTGTCTTCAGCATGTTCGTCACTGTATTCATCTTCACTCACTATCAAATTCTCAGGAGGCACTAGTATGGCAATTCTTCACTGTGACATACAGGTCTTATAGCAGATGGTAAGTTACGATATTGCACAGTTTTCCTTGTTTTTTAGGTAATTCCTGCTATTTTTGTCAGACAGAAATAAGTCTGTTGTGTGATCAGTTGGTTCCCTCCAAATCATGAGAACAGCAAAGGGCATGCGATGTCTTCCTTTTAACCAGCCTGTCAGGAGTGTAACACATATCGAACAGCAAATGTGGGAAGCCCATTTGCGGTCCTGTTCACCAACCTTACACCCGAAATATAGTTCGTAGCACTTTTTTACAAGAGGATTAAGTTTTCGCGATTTGAGTACACTCTCCACAGAATAAAAAGAAGTTGGGCTATTTGCACAGGTACGAGGCATTTCTTCTGAAATGACACAAAACACAAACTTTCACAAACGTAGAACTACAAGCAGTCACTTCCAACAGCAATTGTTGACTGAACTCTCAATGCTGAGATACAGGTGGCAACTGATGCAACAGAACGTGTTTGAACATGTTCGAGCATGACTCATGGGCAGTGTTGCCAAACCTCCCTTATTTCCTGGTGGTGGCTTTCTAAACTAAGGGTTTCGTATTGTAATTCCTAGTATATTTCAATTGTTTTTCCAACAATTACAACTGCTGAATTAAATTAATCCACAGCATCAGGGCTGCCGAGAAACTTGGCCGGGCCTGGGACAAGGCCGCCTCGCCCCCGCCGCTGCTGCTCCCCCAAGGGCGGGATACAGGAAGGGAGGGGTTCCGCCTCACAGGGAGGTGAGAGGGAGAGTTGCACCGCATGGTGATTTAAATACAGGTGGCCTGCCTCGTGGCAGACGGTCAGAGGGCGGGTGGGACTGGCACCGGGCCCCCCCCCCCTCTCGGCGGCCCTGCACAGCAGGGTACCAAAATGCAGCGTTTTAAAGGATTTTTATAAAAAGGGTAGCGTGTCACAAGAAAACTGAGCCCAACAGGCAAAAACTGATTTCATTTTCGAATTCAGCACCCATGACTTAGCTAAGAACACCATTCACATTCTTTGTAACAAAAATGCCGTTTACCAGTGTAATCAAAGAATCTTCTGTGAGAATATCACACCAAATCTGTGCTCAAAAAAAATCTTCAAGCTGCAGCAGCTACATGGTGTCAAACTTCATTACTTGACTCCAGAAATTGACTATCCTGCCAAAGTTGAAAAAAAAAAATTCCCAATCAAAAAGTAACAAATGGATATCTAAAAACTTGAGCAGCAGTCCTTCCAATAATTCAGGGCTTGCTATGAAATGTCACTGATAAATACCAATATCTCTGTCTATCACTCTGCTACAATAGTCGCCACGTCGTTTCAAATAGTCACAGTTCAAATCCCGTTCATGAGAAGAATCAAACATAAATTCCAATCTTCAAATAGTTTCTACCAAAAATTGCTGGTCTTAAAGATCTGTGCTATTTATTTTATTTATTACATTTGTATCCCACATTTTCCCACCTATTTGCAGGCGCAATGTGGCTTACATAGTTTTATTACATTGTCGTTCCAGGATATCAGATACAGTTAGTGATGTGCAGAGATTACATAAAGGAAGAAAGAAGGGAGTAATTAGGGTAGGTGTAGAAGGTGGGCTTTCATAACTGAGTTGGTTGGTGAGGTGGACTAGTGAGGTTATATGTTCTAATTGTAGGCCTTATTGAAGAAGTATGTCTTCAAAGATTTGCGAAAGATAGTTTCGTTGATTGTTGCTAGTTTCTACCGATCTCTACACGGTCCAGTGTTTCGCCGAAAGCGTCTTCAGGAGATCAGACTTATGCTGCTTTCTGAATCTAATAAGGTAGATCTAAAAGAGAAATTACGATTACTGATTTTCCTAAATATAGACTAAATGTCACATTTTTTTTCCTTGCCCACCACTGGTTCTCATTATGAACTTGAAGTTCCATTTAAATTATCTTTGGAGCAGACTAGTTAGAAACTCCCGCTTAGAGATTTCCCCGACTGAAAAGATGCCCACAAATGTGCTGTAAACATCAAATCTAACCCCACTTACTATATCTTCAGGACCAGTAGCTGTGTTCAAATATACTACTCTGTCTCAAGACCTAATGGGGTCACCGTTTGCCAATTCTAGATTATTCTTTGTTCCTTTAGTAAAAGCTTTTTGGATATGTCTCCCTCAGTGTTGCATATTTGCAGTAACACTACAAATTTTAAACTCATCAGTTGAAGGATTAGCATTCATCCAATGTTGGACTAAAGAAGCCTGAATGTGTTTGTTATGAATATGACACAGATGCATAGGAGCCAGCTCTGTGGCTGCCTAAGCACCCCCAATATTAAACAAATTCCTTTATTGTGTCCAGGGGGAAGTAATTTCTGTTGGGTTCAGCACCCCCAATATTTTTGAAAAGTTGACTCCTATGCACAGATGTTCAGCTATTCTTAATTTGAATTTCTTCTGGTTTGCCAATAGAAATCAAACAAAATAAAACATGGAAAAGAAAATATACCTTTTTTTTATTGGACATAACTTAATACATTTCTTGATTAGCTTTCGAAGGTTGCCCTTCGTCAGATCGGAAATAAGCAAATGTGCTAGCTGACAGTATATATAAGTGAAAACATTCAAGCATTACTATGACAGTCTGACAGGATGGGGGTGGGTAGGAGGTATGCATGGGGACATCAAAGCATATCATTGATATTCTAACAGGATGGGTGTGGATAGGTGAGGGGTGGGGTGATCAACAGAGACATACAGCTTTATGGTTTATAATGGGCTAGGAACCCCAGATCCTTGTTAAGTCCTTTCTGTTGGGTGTTAAAATATTCAATCATTCTGACTTCAAAGGTCTTACGTTCTTGTATGGTTTTAAAGTTACATTTCAGGATTCTCACTGTGAAGTCACTGGTACAGTGTCCTGGTCCTGTAAAATGTTGACCAACAGGTGTGGGAACCCTACTGGCACCAGCATTGTTCATGTGATGTCTATGTAAATTGAATCTTGTCTTAAGCATCTGGCCTGTTTCTCCAATATAGCATCCTTAGTTACATTTTTTACACTGAATGATATATACCACATTGGAAGATGAGCAAGTGAAAGATCCCTTTATGTTGAATATCTTTCCTTTGTGGATGACTTTGGGGTCCTGTGAAATATTTTGGCATAGTTTGCAACTGGATAAATTACAGGGAAGTGTGCCCTTCTGATCCTTTTCAGTCTGTGATGGAAGTTTACTTCTGATTAGCTTGTGTTTTAAGTTGGGTGGCTGTCGGAAGGCCAGTACTGGTGGGGATGGGAATATCTCTTTCAGTAATTCATCCTCCTGGAGTATAGGTTGTAGATCTCTTATGATTTTCCTCAGCTTTTCCAGCCCTGGATTGTATGTCACTACAAGGGGGATTCTGTCTGTGGCTTTTTTCCTCCTTGTACTGTAGCAGATTCTCCCTGGGTGTTTTGAGGGAGGAGGCAATATTCTTGGAGATTATTTTGGGGTTGTAGCCTTTCTGTTTGAAGGCTGCAGTCAGGCTTTTAAGGTGTCTGTCTCTGTCCCCTGGGTCAGAGCAGATACGGTGGTATCTTGTGGCTTGGCTGTAAATGATGGATCTTTTTGTATGTGAAGGATGGAAGCTGGAGTTGTGGAGGTAGCTGCATCTGTCTGTGGGTTTCTTGTATATAGATGTTTGTATACAGCCATCACTGATTGAGACCGTGGTGTACAAAAAATTGACTTTTTCTGGGGAGTAGTCAATTTTGAATCTGATTGTAGGATGGTATGTATTGAAGGCAGAATAAAATTGTTTCAGAGTTTCTTCACCCTTCGTCCAAATCATAAAAATGTCATCGATGTACCGGTAGTATTTTAGAGGTTTGGTCTGGTGTGTATTCAGAAATGTCTCTTCCAGCTCAGCCATAAAAAGGTTGGCATATTGGGGTGCTGTCCTGGTGCCCATCGCAGTGCCCATTACTTGTAGATAGATATCATTGTTAAAGCGGAAGTAGTTGTGAGTTAAAATGAATTTGATTAATTTTGTAATAGTTTCTGGTGAGTATTGATGGTCCAGTGTGGATTTTTTTTTAGGAGTCTTCCACATGCAGCTATGCCATCCGCATGTGGAATGTTGCTGTATAGTGATTCTACATCCATCGTGACCAGAAGGGTGTTAGGTGGTAGTTGCTTGATATTTTTCAATTTATTCAGAAAGTCTGTGGTGTCTTGTATGAAGCTGTTAGTTTTGTGTACGAGAGGTTTCAGAATTCCCTCTATGAATCCTGATATTTCTTCCGTGAGTGTGCCAATACCTGATATGATTGATCTGCCAGGGTTTCCTGGTTTGTGGATCTTGGGTAGCATGTAAAATGTGCCCACAGCAGGCTGGTTTGGTATGAGTTTCTTCAGGTGAGGTTGCGCTTGTGTAGGAAATGTTTTGATAAGCTTATATTTATTGAATTACTAGTAAAAAAAAAGCCCTGTTTCTGATGCAAATGAAACGGGGGCTAGCAATGTTTTCTTCTGTGTGCATGTGGGAGTGTGTGTGTACCTGCCCTCTGGCCTCTCTCCCCTCCCCCCTCTGAGTCCTTCACTGTTACAGAGCCAGCAATTTGATTTCGTGCTCTGCTGTTTTCCTTCACTGACTGTGTTACAGAGAGGGCGGGGCAGACACTCATAGGGAAACCGGATATCTCGCCCCCTTCACACTTCCGGCTGGAGGCTTCATAGAACGTTGGTGTTGCCTTTTATATAGAGAGATGTGCCACTTATTAAAGCAATAAGAAGGGACTTAAGTAGATGGAAGCTGAGTTGGCTATCTTGGTGGGGGCGGATAGCAGCTATAAAGATGAATATTATGCCTAGGCTACTGTTCTTGTTTGACTTTACCAGTCCCTGTCCCTAAGGGGGAACTACTGAAATTACAAACTAAATTGGGTGGGTTTGTCTGGAGAGGACACCAGGCTAGATTGTCACAGAAGACCTTGTGGAGGGCAGTGGAACAAGGAGGAAGGGGTATGCCAAATGTACTTTGGTACTACTGGGCAGCCCAATTAAAACAGATTGGGGTGTGGAGTAAAGTGGATCTTTCACCTGCAACAAGGTTAGAACAGATATTTGTCCAAGGGGGGAGGTTAGATGCCCTTCTGTGGGGATCCACTCCAGAGCTTACTTACAAGAGGATGTCTTTAAACCCATTTGCTGACGTTGTGGGGTGTACTCAAAAAGAAATTAAGTGGAACTCAGAATAGATCGACATATGCCTGGATAACTCAAGAACCTCGGTTTCCAGGAGGAGGGGAGAATAGGGTATTTCTCACATGGTTCCAAAAAGGACTGATTCGTTTTAGGGATTTTTTGGATTGGATGAAGGATCAATTCGAGTTTTGAGGTCCTTAGGAAGGATTATGATTTGCCGGAGACAGGTGAAAAATTATATTGTAAAAGAGAAGGGGTTAAAAGATGGTCCAACAAAAAGTGAAAAGTTTGAAAATCTGTGGGGGGACATAGATTTGGGTGGGAAAGGGATTACTAAACTTTGAGCACATTAGGGGAAGGGATTTCGTAAAATTACCTTATATGCTAGCCTGGGAACAGGACCTTGACAAAGAGTTTAGTGAAGCTGAATGGAGGAAAATGTCTGGAGGTAAAAAAAAAAAAAAAAAAGCTTCAATATGTGTACTAATAAAAGAGATTGCATATAAGATATTAAGTAGATGGTACTATATGCCAGACAAGGTAAAAGCAATGTATCCAAATACTTCAGATAGAGGTTGGAGATGTGAGAAGGGAAAGGGAACATACTTTCACATATGGTGGGAATGCCTGGTACTGCAGGTGTTTTGGGAAGAAGTAACAAGCTTATTAACCAAAGCGGTGGGTACCCTGTTCCCCTGTGATCCCAAGTGGTGTTTACTAGGTTGGGGAAACGGGGGGGGGGGGGGGGGGGGGAGAGAAGTGGCAATGTAGAATTAAAAGAATGGGGCTAGTGGCGTCAAAAACTATAATAGCCTTGAAATGGAAGCAAACAATGGGTCCAATGGGGAATGATTGGATAGAGAAATTTAAGATGGTGGTGGCAATGGAAAAGATGACAGATAGACATAGGGGGAAATTTTGCCCGTCTGCAGAAGAGTGGCTACACCTGGAAAATATTCTGGGTGGAGCTCCAGGACAACAGCCTGAATAAACCAAGGAAGAGTGGGGGAGGAGGGGAAAATGGGGGGGGGGGGGGGGGTTAATAGGGTGTAAGGGGAGAAAATACGGTTGATGGAAAATGTTAGAATATTTGTATATTGGAATGATATTGGAGACAGTGGCTCCAGCATGTTGTTAAATTGGTTGTTCGATACAATTTTATTAAAAAAAAAAAATGGTGAGATTACCATATATACCCAACTGGGCATTTAAAAGTCTGCCCTTTTATTTATTTATTGTTGCATTTGTAAATTTAAAACGAATCGGAGAAAATTTTTCTTCACCCAACGTGTAATTAGACTCTGGAATTCGTTGCCAGAGAACGTGGTACGGGCGGTTAGCTTGACGGAGTTTAAAAAGGGGTTAGATAGATTCCTAAAGGACAAGTCCATAGACCGCTATTAAATGGACTTGGAAAAATTCCGCATTTTTAGGTATAACTTGTCTGGAATGTTTTTACGTTTAGGGAGCGTGCCAGGTGCCCTTGACCTGGATTGGCCACTGTCGGTGACAGGATGCTGGGCTAGATGGACCTTTGGTCTTTCCCAGTATGGCACTACTTATGTACTTATGTACTTATCCCACATTTTCCCACCTATTTGCTGGATCAATGTGGCTTACATTGATCCGTCATGGCGATCGCCATTCCAGAGTAAAAGATACAAGCAGTGTTACATAAAGAGCATAAGTGATATAGTAGAATTAAGCAAACAGATATAAAGAAATCAAATTTGGAATAATAGATACAGTGGTAATGTGTTACCGTTCATATAATACATTAAAGTTCAAAAAAATGGGTCGATGCGGTATGCCTTGTTGAAAAGGTAAGTCTTCAGTAATTTCCGAAAGTTGGTTGTCGCCCATTTTTTTCACGTCAAGTAGTAATGCATTCCATAGCTGCGTGCTTATGTAGGAAAAGCTAGATGCATTTGTTAATTTGTATTTTAGTCCTTTGCAGCTGGGGAAGTGTAGATTCAGGAATGTGCGTACTGATCTTTTAGTGTTCCTGGGTGGTAGGTCTATGAGGTCTAACATGTAGACCGGGGCATCTCTGTAAATTATTCTATGAACCAGGGTGCAGACCTTGACTATAATACGTTCTTTAAGTGGAAGCCAGTGTAGTTTCTCTCTTAAGGGTTTGGCACGTTCGTATTTTGTTTTACCAAATATGAGTCTGGCTGCAGTATTTTGGGCTGTTTGAAGCTTCTTGATGATTGATTAGTTCTTTACAACCAATGTAGAGTGCATTGCAATAGTCTAGGTGACTTAGTACCATTGATTGTACCAGACTACGAAATATTTCCCTTGCGAAGAAAGGTTTCTCTTTTGAGTTTCCACATTGAATGGAACATTTTCTTTGTTGTATTCTTCACATGGCTTTCAAGTGTAATATTTCAGTCAATTGTGACTCCAAGAATTTTAAGGCGCTCTGATATGAGGAGGGTAAGATTTGGTGTGATTATAGTGATTTAATGATGCAACATGTTCAGAAATCATAGCCATAAGTATGCACTCACCAGAACAGGCATCCATCACACATTGTGTAAAAGTAAACAACTTCTACAGCACATCATAGTTTATACCAAATTGTTTAACCACCCTTAGGTTTTGCCTTTGGGTTTAATAAGCAATACCATGTGCATGTAAGTTCTGGATAAATTAAATAAAATAGTCAAAAGTTTAAAGCAAATGCCCATAATTATGGCTGTGAGGATTCGGAGAGTTCTCGCAGGCCTTCGTGGTCTGAGGAGCCAGAGTCAGGTGCAGAATTACCACAGGATCTGGATGATCCCTCCGCGGTGAGGATTTTCCACCGTGATGAGCTGCCAGCGCTTATTTCAGATGTCCTACAGGTCCTTTCTATGGAAGAGCCTGACAGTGGCACGGCCTCCTCTGTGAATCCTAGGATGGCTAGTACCAAAAAGCCTGCTCGAGCCTTTCCTTTGCATGACTCCATACAAGAGCTTATTTCCGCTCAGTGGGCTGACCCCGAGGGGCCTTTGAAAGTTTCCAGGGCTATGGGGCAATTATGCCCTCTGCGGGAGGAGCATTTGGCTCGCTTTGCAATGCCTAAAGTAGATGCCCTAGTCACTGCGGTGACAGAGAACTACCCTCCCTGTGGAAGGAGGAGTTGCCCTGAAGGATATACAAGACCGTAGGCTGGAAGCAGCACTTAAACGGTCCTTTGAAATTACAGGTCTTACCGTTCGGGCGTCTGGATGCAGTTGTTATGCTGCTAGAGCCTGCCTGGTGTGGTTGCAACTGGCAGTGGAACAGCCCGGAGATGGAGCGGAGCCCTTCTCGGATGTGGCTCCGTGGCTGGAGTCGGCCTTGTCCTTTTTGGCTGATGCCCTTTATGATATTGTCAGAGCTTCGGCTAAACAAATGGCAGTAGCAGTGGCGGCTCGCCGTCTTATTTGGCTGCGACATTGGGCAGCGGACATGGCCTCTAAGCAAAGGTTGGTGAAGTTGCCCTTTCAAGGCCTTCTCCTATTTGGTGAGGAGTTGGAGAAAATTGTTAAAGGCCTGGGAGATCTAAACCCCAGCGCTTGCCCGAAGATAGGCCGAGGCCTTCCTCCAAGGGCCAGGCAGTCCCACTCCTCTTATAGACCTCGCTTCCGTGAAGCTAGAAGGTACCGCCCGGGGCGTTCTGCTGGGTTCACTTCTCGTGCCCATTTTTCAGCAGAGGAACTCCTTTCGCTCGGACAAGCGTTCCGCAGCCACCGGCTCTAGGCCTGGAGTTCAGGGGCGACCCTCTCAATGATGGTGCGCCGGCCCCCTCCTCGCTTCCTGTCATCGGAGGACGTCTTTGCCGAGGAGTGGGCCAATATTTCCTCAGATCAGTGGGTTCTGGACCTGATCAGAGATGGCTACAGAATAGAATTCAATGCTCCAGTAAGAGACGTGTTTGTGGAGTCCCGATGCTGTTCTGCCGCCAAACGGGCGGCGGTAGAGGAGACCTTGCAAGGTCTGATTCAGTTAGGGGCCATGTCCCTGTTACCTCCCGCCGAACACGGCTACGGCCGATGCTGCATCTACTTTGTGGTGCCGCAAAAAGGTGGGTCTTTTCGCCCTATTCTGGACTTAAAAGCATTAAACAAGTCCCTGAGAGTGCGGCATTTCCACATGGAAACCCTGTGCTCAGTCATTGCTGCGGTATAGCCAGGAGAGTTTCTCACGTCTCTAGACCTGAAAGAAGCTTACTTGCACATACCAATTTGGCCCCCGCTCCAGAAGTTTCTGAGGTTTGCGGTGTTGGGAAAACATTTCCAGTTCCGGGCCTTGCCTTTTGGCCTCGCCACAGCTCCCCGAACCTTTTTGAAGGTAATGGTGGTAGTAGCTGCTTTGCTCAGGCGATAAGGTATCAGGTTTCACCCGTACCTAGACGACTGGCTCATCAGAGCAGACTCAAGAGAGCTATCAAGCTACAGCCAGAGTGGTCTCAGTACTTCAATCTCTAGGCTGGGTCGTCAATGTGGCCAAAAGTCACCTGACCCCCTCGCAATCTCTAGAATATTTGGGGGCCAGGTTCGACCAGACTCGGGCTATGTATACCTACCTGAGCTAAGGCGGTGCAAGCTTCAGAATCAAGTCCGTCTGCTCCTGAGGATGCCCCGCCCGTGAGCTTGGGACATTGTCCAGCTACTGGGATTGATGACAGCCACATTGGAAGTGGTGCCCTGGGCGAGAGCGCACCTGAGACCTCTACAGTATTCTCTACTTCAAAGATGGTCTCCAGTTTCTCAGGATTATCAATGCAGACTTTCTTGGCTCCCTGCGGCCCGACTCAGCATGGAGTGGTGGCTCTCAGACAGCATGCTGCGGCGAGGAATGCCGCTGGCGCTCCCCAATTAGTGTCTAGTAGTGACAGATGCCAGCCTGAAGGGCTGGGGCGCACATTGCAAGGGGAAGCAAGCCCAGGGTCTATGGACACCCGAGGAGTCAGAGTGGTCCATCAACCGCCTGGAGTTGAAAGCGGTGTTTCAGGCACTTCTGGCCTTTCAAGTGACTCTGGAAGGATTGGCTGTCAGAGTGATGTCAGACAACACGACAGCAGTGGCCTACATAAATCGACAAGGCGGCACTCAGTGCAGAGCACTGGCCGCGCAGGCCGAACAGATTTGCCACTGAGCCGAGCTGCATCTTCAGTTTCTGTCGGCAGCTCACATTGCAGGTCAGAGCAACGTGCAAGCCAATTATCTAAGCAGGCATCAGATCGATCCAGAAGAATGGGAACTAGCAGACGAAGTATTCCTGCAGATATGTGCCAAATGGGGCAAGCCCGTGATGGATCTTATGGCGACAAGTTCAAATGCCAAAGTCCCGTGCTTCTTCAGCAGATGGAGAGATCATCGCTCGGCAGGGTTGGATGCCTTGACTAAGCCCTGGCCTCCGGGCCTACTATGTGTTCCCTCCGTGGCCCTTGATAGGGCGCGTGCTCCTGCGGATTCGGCTGCACCCAGGAGAAGTGGTCCTCATCACCCCGGATTGGCCCAGGAGGCCTTGGTATGCGGACCTCCGACAGATGCTAGTGGAGGCTCCCCTTCCGTTACCTCTGGTACCGAACCTGTTGTCACAGGGCCCGGTAGCCATGGAGGACACCTGCCGCTTTGGTCTTATGGCATGGCAATTGAGAGGGCACAATTGAGGGACAAAGGCTATTCAAACAGTCATTTCCACTCTCCTGCAGGCCCGCAAGCGTTCCACTTCCGTGGCTTATGCCAGGATTTGGCGCCAGTTTGAGTCTTGGTGTGCTGCAAAAGCGATCACACCCATGTGGACTCCTGTCTTGCCGATTCTGGACTTTTTGCAGGATGGTGTACAAATAGGCTTGGCCTATAATTCCCTGCGGGTGCAAGTGGCAGCGTTGGCCTCCCTTCATGGTAAGGTTGAAGGCATGTCTTTAGCTGCTCATCCAGATGTGGAACAGTTTCCTAGTGGGGTGCTTCGGCTCCGGCCTTCTGTGCGAGCACCCTGTCCAGCTTGGAACCTGGGGCTAGTTTTGAAAGCCCTGCAGGCTTCTCCTTTTGAGCCGCTTCGGCGAGCATCGAAGAAAGATTTGACACTAAAGGCTGTTTTTCTTGTGGACATTACTTCGGCGAGACGGGTGTCAGAGCTCCAGGCGCTGTCCTGTAGAGACCCATTTCTGCAATTCTCAGAGTCCGGGGTCACGGTTCGGACCGTGCCTTCCTTCTTGCGTAAGGTGGTTTCAGCGTTTCACCTAAACCAGCCTATTTTCTTGCCCTCCTTTGATAAGGAGGAGTTTCTAGAATCTTTTAGGCAGTTGCACCTGTTGGATGTGCGCAGGAGTCTGCTGCAGTATCTGCGAGTTACTATCTCTTTCAGGATCTATGATCATCTGTTTGGTTTGCTATCAGGTCCTCGCAGAGGGTCTCCAGCGTCTAAAGCCACTATTGCCCGCTGGCTCAAAGAAACTATCTTTTCAGCTTATCTGCTTGCCGGCCGGTCTCCGCCTGTAGCCTTTAAGGCGCATTCTACCAGAGCAATTTCTTCCTCTTGGGCTGAAACTGGAGCACTCTCTCGTCAAGAGATATGCAGTGCAGCAACATGGGCTTCTAAGCTCTCTTTTGCCCGACATTACAAGCTGGATGTGGCTGCTAGGAGGGATGTGCGTTTTGGAGCACAAGTGCTAGCACGTGGTGTGACCTGTTCCCACCCTATATAGGGATTGCTTTGTTTACTTCCCATACGTAATGGCTTCATCTGCTTGATGACAAGGAAGGGAAAATTAGGTTCTTACCTTGGTAATTTTCTTTCCTTTAATCATAGCAGATGAAGCCATGAGCCCTCCCTGTATGATTGTCTGTATGCTGTGAATCTGTTTCAGGTTCTGTTCTTGTTTCCTGAAGTTCCTTCCTTGGGAGAAAGTTGGAAAACCAGTCTTCAGGATTCATGTTCACTTATAGGAGGATGAGTCCATTCCCTCCAGTTTGTTTTGGAGGATGCAAGTATTCCCTCCGTTTATACAAAGTGGAGGACGAGTTTATTCCCTCCAGGAGGATGAGTTCATTCCCTCCTTTTTTGAGTTCATGCCCTTAAGGGGCCATCGTTCGCTGTGAGGAAAGTTCATGTTATTCCCGTTGCGGTTTGCTATACTGCTTTGGAAGCTTCAAATACTGAAGAGGCAGTGGAGCTGGCTGGCCATGAGGCACTGTGGAAAGTTGAGTGCTCTCTATCTCCCCCTGCTGGTTGATGGACACAACCCATACGTAATGGCTTCATCTGCTATGACTAAAGGAAAGAAAATTACCAAGGTAAGAACCTAATTTTCCCTTCCCCTGCCTCTGGTTCCCTGAAGTCCCCCCGCACACCCGCAGTACAAAGTCTTTGTTCTCTCTCTCTCTCTCCGTCTCCCCCCTCTAAGACTTGACTGCAGGCCTCCTGAGTTCCCATTTCAAAAGATACTGCGGAAGGGTGAGGGAGCCAGTGATGCCAGGTAGTAGGTGATTAATTTATTAATTGCAATTAATGTGCAGCCCTACCCATAATATGTAATTCTTGGTAGCAATAATGAAACAATGATGGTAAAATTATGTATCATACCTGATAATTTTCTTTCCATTAATCATAGCCGATCAATCCATAGACTGGTGGGTTGTGTCCATCTACCAGCAGGTGGAGATAGAGTAATCTTTTGCCTCCCTATATGTGGTCATGTGCTGCCGGAAACTCCTCAGTATGTCGATATCAAAGCTCCATCCGCAGGACTCAGCACTTAGAGAATTACACCCACAAAGGGACACTCTGCCCAGCTCACCACCGCCGGGGCGGTGGGCGGGAAACCACACCCGCCGACGCAGGGGGAACTGGCTTATCCCTCTACCGCAACCGCGGGAGGAGCTGGCTTACCCTAACACCACCGAAGCAGGAGGGATACAAAGCTGCCCTACTGCCGCACGAAGCGGGAGGGAGCGCCGGCATAATTTAGTTATCAATCCAGTCACCGTCGAAACGGGGGGAGAGGAAGCAGCAGCTCACTGTAACACAAAATCATCTCGACTCGATGAAACTCCAATTGGAAGAACTTGAACACGGAAGTCCTTCTGAACAGGAACTGAAGACTGAACTTGAACCTGAAATATAACTGGAAAACCAGAACACAAACAATACAGATATCTGGGAGGGACTATGGACTGATCGGCTATGATTAATGGAAAGAAAATTATCAGGTATGATACATAATTTTACCTTCCATATCATCAAGCCGATCAATCCATAGACTGGTGGGATGCACCGAAGCAGTACTCACCCAGAGCGGGACATGGAAATCCCTGAACGCAACACTGAAGCTCCAAACTGGGCCTCGGCCCGAGCAGCCACATCCAAGCGGTAATGTCGTGAGAAGGTATGAGCCGACGCCCAAGTAGCCACTCTGCAAATCTCTTCCAAGGAGACAGATCTGGACTCCGCCATCGAGGCCGCCTGTGCTCTAGTAGAGTGAGCCTTCAGCTGAATAGGCGGAATCTTCCCTGCCGCTACATAAGCTGCTGCAATCGTCTCCTTGACCCAACGTGCTGCAGTAGGCTTAGATGCCTGCAGACCCTTACGAGGGCCTGCGAACAGCACAAACAGGTGATATGACTTCTGGAAATCATTGGTCACTTCCAAGTATCTGATGATGACTCGTCTAACATCCAGACATTTGAGAGCAGGGTACTCCTTTTCGGTAATCCTCCCTATGAAAGGAGGGTAGACAAAGCTGCTGATTCACATGGAAGCGAGAAACAATCTTGGGCAGGAAGGAAGGCACTGGGTGAATCGAAACTCCTGCCTCAGTGAACCGCAGGAACGGCTCTCGACATGAGTGCCTGGAGCTAGGAAACTCTTCTGGCTGAAGTGATAGCCACCAAATAGACCGCTTTCAACGTCAGGTCCTTCAGCGGTACCCTCGACAAGGGCTCAGAGGGCGGCTTCTGCAAGGCCCGCAGCACCAGATTGAGATTCCAAGTAGGCACTATCAAGTGCAGAGGGCGCAGGTGATTAACTCCTTTGAAAAAGGGCACCACATCTGGCTGCGAAGCCAGGGAAGCACCCTTCAGACGGCTCCTGAAGCAAGCTAGAGCCGCCACCTGGACTTTCAGCGAACTGAGCGACAGGCCTTTCCAGACCCTCTTACAAGAACGCCAACACTGAAGATATTAAAGCAGTGAAGGGCGATAAAGAGCCTGCCTCGCACCACGATGCAAAGGTACACCAAACCCCGGCGTAAGTAGTAGAAGTAGAGCGCTTCCTCGCTCTCAGCATAGTTGCGAAGACCTTGTCTGAGAAGCCCTTCTTCCTCAGCCGCTTCCGCTCAAGAGCCAGGCCGTAAGACCAAAGGGGGAGGGATCCTCCATCACCAAGGGGACCCTGATGCAAGAGCCTCAGAGGGTTGTCCACTGAGAGCCTGATTAAGTCCGCATACCAGGGACGTCTGGGCCAATCCGGACCCACCAGGATCACCTGGCCCGGATGCTTTGCTACCAGGCAACACGGGAACACGTAGATAAGCTCCTGTGCCGGCCACTGCTGGAGAAGAGCATCAACTCCCAGAGAGCGAGGGTCCCGTCCTCTGCTGAAAAAACGCGGCAATTGGCCAAGGACACCATCAGATTCAGGCTCGGCTGGCCCCAGCGCTTTGTGATGTCCAAGAACACCTGAGCAGACAGCTGCCACTCTCCGGGATCCAAAGTATGGCGACTGAGAAAGTCCGCCTTGACATTCATGACTCCCGCAATGTGGGCCGCCGACAGCTGTTCCAGATGCGCTTCCGCCCACAGGCATAGCTTCATGGCTTCCTTGGCTAGAGGGACGCTCCTGGTACCTCCCTGGCGATTGACATAGGTCACAGCCATGGCATTGTACGGCAGGACCCGTACCGGGAGAAACTCTAGAAATGCCAACCGAATGGCCCGGAGTTCCAGGAGGTTGATGGACCACTTCGCCTCTGCAGGAGACCAGAGCCCCTGCACTGTCCTTCCCAGGCAGTGGGCTCCCCAGCCTGTCAACCAGGCGTCCGTCGTGACGACAGCCCACTCCGGGGTCGTGAGAGGCATTCCTGCAGACAGCTTGTCTGGGCTCAGCCACCAACTCTCAGCACCTTGCGCACCGCTGGATCTAAGGGAAGGCGTTCAGCTTAATCCTCCGAAACTGGAGTCCACCGCCGCAGAAGAGAGTGCTGAGGTGGTCTCATATGGGCCCTGGCCCAGGGCACTACTTCCATCGTGGCCGACATGGAGCCCAACAGCTGCACATAGTCCCAAGCCCAAAGAGTAGAGGAGGCTAGGAACCAGTCTACCTGGGCCCGAAGCTTGAGACTCTGGTTGTCTGGCAGGAACACTCTGCCCACTTGGGTGTCGAATCGAACTCCCAGATACTCCAGGGACTGAGTTGGGCGCAGCTGGCTCTTCTCCCAGTTGACAATCCATCCCAGGGAGCTCAGAAGAGCAATAACCCTGTCCGTAGCTCTCCCACACTCTGCGTAAGAGGGGGCTCGGATCAGCCAGTCGTCCAGATAGGGATGGACTTGCACTCCTTCCTTGTGGAGGTAAGCCACGATGACCACCATTATTTTGGAGAAGGTCCGCGGAGCAGTAGCCAACCCGAACGGGAGGGCTCTGAACTGGAAGTGTCGACCCAGGACTGCAAAGTGCAGGAAGCGCTGATGAGGCGGCCAGATGGGAATATGTAAGTAAGCTTCCTTGATGTCCAAGGATGCCAGGAATTCTCCTTTTTTCACCGCAGCTATTACGGAGCGGAGAGTCTCCATCCGGAAGTGCCGTATTTTCAAGGCCCGATTGACTCCCTTGAGGTCAAGAATAGGCCGGGCAGAGCCTCCCTTCTTGGGCACCACAAAGTAAATGGAGTAACGTCCATTGCCAAGTTGATTTACTGGCACTGGAACCACCGCGCCCAGGTGGATCAGGTTGTTCAAAGTCCGCTTTGACTGGAGACTTGCAGGGAGCGTTCACAAACCTGTCTCTCAAGGGCCGGCAGAACTCTAACTTGTAGCCATCTCTGATGACTTCCAGAACCCAAGCATCTGAAGTTACCCTGGTCCACTCTCCCAGAAACGAGGATAGCCGTCGTCCTATCTGCTCTGGGGCATGGACCAGGGCCCCGTCATTGGGTACGAGACCCTGGGGGAGGGCCGGAGGACGAACCTCCGGGCCGGCGGTCCCTGCGAAAGGAATGCTGCTTGGGGGAGAAGTTCCGCTTGAAGGAAGAGGTCGACTTGCCCGGGTGATACAGACAGGCTTCCTGAAATCGGCCCTTGGAGGAACCAGGGCGAGCACTGTCGGCCCGAGCCCTGCCCTCTGGCAACCTCTTGCCCTTAGACGTGCCGAGCTCCGTCACGATCTTGTCCAGCTCATCCCCAAAGAGCAGCTTGCCTTTAAAAGGCAACTTGGCTAGGCGAGATTGAGGCATGGTCAGCCGACCAGTGCTTGAGCCACAGCCACCGCCGGGCAGAGACTGTCTGAGCCATACCTTTAGCCGAGGCTCTCAAGACATCATACAGCAAGTCCACCAAGTAGGCCAAGCCTGACTCCAGGGCCGGCCAGTCCGCCCTCAAGGAAGAATCCGAGGGGGAAGTCCGCTGCAAAACGGTCAGGCATGCCCTGGCCACATAGGAGCCGCAAACCGAGGCTTGCAAACTCAGGGCGGCCGCCTCAAAGGCCAACTTTAAGGCCGCCTCCGATCTGTCCTGAGCGTCCTTCAGGGCAGTGCCACCTTCCACCAGCAGAGCCGTCGTCTTAGTCACCGCAGTGATTAAAGAGTCCACTGTAGGCCAGAGAAAGGCCTCCCGTTCACCCTCAGGCAGAGGGTACAGACGGGACATGGCTTTGGCTACTTTAAGGCTCGCTTCAGGGGCATCCCATTGAGCCAAGTTTAAAGTCTGCATGGCTTCATGAACGTGGAAGGTTCTAGGCGGGCACTTAGTTCCCATCATAATGGCTGAGCCCACCGAGGCTGAGAGAGGGCCTTCCTCCAGAGAGGAAATTTTCAGAATGTTCATGGCCTGCACTCACTGGTTGGGCAAATACTCTGAGCGAAAAAGCCGTGCTGCAGAGGGGTCATCCGCTCCATCCCAGTGAGGATCAGTCTCCTCCAAAGAATCCCCTAAGGACCTTTGGGAGAACTCCGATACAGTGCCCTCATCCACATCAGAGGAGACAGTCCCCTAGGGCCTGGAGATCCACCAGAGGGCGTTTGATCATAGACGCCTCGTCACCCTTATCAGACAGGGGAGCAGGGGCAGCGTTTTGCATAAGAAAATCCTGATGCAGCAGCAAAATAAACTCAGAGGAAAAACCCCCAGACTGTTCACTTCTGCAGCCTGGGCCACGGCCCTCGAGGCACTCTCAACCTGCGCTCCCAAGAGCAAGGGAGAGGTGCGCTGCGCATCCAAAATGGCGTCCGCCGCGACACTCCGCGAAGGAGCCGCGCGGGAAGAATAGTGCTTTAATTTCGCCGACTTTTTACTGTCACAAGAGTCAAGGGTGACCATACTATTAACGTCTCCCACCTCAAAGGGTGGCCCAAGAAGAAGCCGTCCGAGCAGCGTGGCCGGCCACAACTGGGAGGGCGGCCAGCGGGGGATGGGTGCCTAAGGCGGGAAAAACTGCCGCACTGGAGGAAAACCCGGGGAACTCTCCCGACTCCGGAAAGGCGCCCAAAAAAGGTGTCTCTGCCTTTGAACCCCCCACTAGACGTGCGCACGCGGTCCGGGGAGCGTCTTTTCGTGCCCTTGCCATCCGACTCCATAGCCACATGGAGACCGTTCGGGGAACCCCCTGCCCGCTAGTAAAAGGTAAAATTACCTGCTTTTCGCTCCGAGCTGCAACGATTTGGAGTCCCAGTGAACAGCTGCAACCAAAGACGTTTTTCTCTCAGACGTCTCTTCTGGGTTTTTTTTTGTTTTTTTTAAACGGAGCCAGCGGGAGGGGGGATAAAAGGAGGAACCTGGAACCACCAGGTTTCACTTGCTCAAGAAGAGCCCTCAACCCCAGGTACTCAACAAAACCTAAACAATTAGGCATGGAGACCTAGCCAGAGCTGCTGCTGTGTGACCACACACCTGCAGAGATAAAGAACATACTGAGGAGTTTCCGGCAGCACATGACCACATAGAGAGCAATCTTTTGCCTCCTTATATCTCCACCTGCTGGTAGATGGACACAACCCACCAGTCTATGGATTGATCTGCTTGATGATATGGCGGGAATATTCACATAGCAAGCAGCCAACAGATTTATTTTCCACTGAATATAATTAACTTAGTATGAACTTGGTAATAGCATGCTACTGTATTTTGGTGGTGTATTGTTTGCCTGCCTGGGTAATAAAATTGCACATCTATGTACAAACACACAGCCAGGAGACAGTCCAAATAAAATAAAAAAAAATACCTTTTACAACCAAACAGACATGAAGAAGAAATAAATATGTACAGTAGAACTGGACAATGTTGGCACATTTAGACTGACTTTGGACTGACCAGCATGAAGGAAGCTCTTCCCCGTTATTGAATACCTGTCTTTGAAATAGTAAAAACAAATTAAGTGGTAATGGTAAACCAGTCTTTTATCCCGCTAATACCTCGCAATTCAACGTGGGTTACAACTTAATAAGAAGCTAGTTTCATTTCCTCAGTAGTTTTCAGCATGCGATTGCATACTTCTGGAACAAAAAAGTTTTCATCTTTTTCTTGAAAACAAAATAAGATTGAGAGGAGTGGAAAATAGTGGCAATCTTGCTCCACGCCCTTGCTGCTTGAAAGGCCAAGCATAATTTTGAATAAACATAATCTCTTTCCCTTTGGCTGAGGGAAAAGAGTAACCTACTGTACCAATGTGTCTTGTTCTCTGAACAATAGTAAATTTAAAAACAGAGTATAAATAATCCAGTGCCAAACCATACAGAGGCTTAAAAAGAAAACAAGCTAACTTAAAATGTATTCTGGCTTCAATGGGTAGCCAGTGTAACTTTAAATTAACTAGGATAAATGCTATCAAATTTGAACAGTCCAAAAATTAAATTGACTGCTGTATTCTGAATCGTTTGCAGTCTCCTAATAATATACAACTGCATTCCACAAAACAAAAGGAGCAAGTTCCCACATACCATCTTTTGATGTACGCACAGGAAAAAAAAAAGATGTTCCCAGGTTTCAACCTAATAATTGTTTAAAAAAAAACCCTTGTGCTTATAAATAGAAACTCTGAATGTTGAGCACCTGATTCTCATAACATAATGTCTGTTTTGGTGCCCTTTACCTGGTGAAAACATCTCTGCATAAATACAGAGTCCCTATAACCAGCCCCTCCAAATGACACACTGATTACGATTTAGAACTAATTTCTACTTTAACTGATGAAATTTATTCTGTTTTGACTGCTCCTCTGTATACATCTGTATGTTGCATATATGATGGCATTTTTGAAAATATAAGTGAGATCAAATAAAAATGCTACCAACAATAAAGAACAACAAAGTGGATGCAGCAGCTATGTTTGTTTTGGGTATACTAAAATGGCAGCTATGTGCAGGAGACTGCTTCAGCTTTTTTACGTCGTGCCATCTGTTCTTAGTCGAACCTCCTTGACTGGTAGTGAACTGGGAGATTCTATTGCCGTTTCCTGGCAGCAAAGCTTTTCTCCCTGATGGACTCTTTCCCATCTACAAACCAAAACGCCCCACATCAGCTGATATGTTGAACTGGCTGAAGGAGTAGCTGCTGGCTGCATGCAATGCAGGAAAGATGGTCGTGACTACTATAGAATAGTATATGCTCAAACAGTGGAGGTTAGTAGTATATGACATCATGGTAGACATTGTGTTGTTTGAGAGCATAGTGAAAATTTGATAAGAGACATGAAGGATTATGTGTGGTGTAAATACAGTTTTAATACTCTTGAATCACTATTTATGCAAGGCTAATGTTTTATCTTCTATGTTGAATAAAAAGTTTACTTTGCTTTTAATTGGGTACCTTTAAGTACTGGAAATAGTCATGCTGTGAAGATTTATATTTCATTGTTTTTCTTTTTTGGCTAGGTGTGTCTCCAGGAGAAGATTGAGAAGCACTTCTAAGTGCCACAAAAGTACATATTTGATTCTCCTGGATAAGGTACCCAGTAAAAGTTACTATGCTTTTCAATGATTTTGGACAAAATAAATTAAAAAAAAAAAAGAGAGAAAACAGGTTTTCCATATCATCAAGCTGATCAATCCATAGACTGGTGGGTTGTGTCCATCTACCAGCAGGTGGAGATAGAGAGCAAACTTTTGCCTCCCTATATGTGGTCATGTGCTGCCGGAAACTCCTCAGTATGTTCTCTATCTCAGCAGGTGGTGGTCACACACAGCAGCAGCTCTGGCTAGGCCTCCAAGCCTAATTTTTAGGTTTTGTTGAGTGCCTGGGGTTGAGGGCTCTTTTGAGCAAGTGCAAACCTGGTGGTGCCAGGTCCCTCCTTTTCTCCCCCCTCCCGCTGGCTCCGTTAAAAAAAAAAAAAAAAAATTTTGAGCGGCCTTAAAGGCGTTTATTTCGACGTTTATTTAAGCGTCTATTGCAGCTACTCACTGAGACACCAGGTCGTTACAACTCGGAGCGGACAGCAGGTAATTTTACCTTTTTATAGCGGGCGGGGGTTCCCCGATTCTTCTCCTCGTGGCTCATGGCGTCGGAGGGCGAGGGCGCAAAGGGTCGCTCCCCGGGTCGCTCGAGCGCTTCTAGAGGGGATGCGGGGGTCTTCAAGCCGGATTCGCTCTTGGTGGGTGACAGTTTCGCGACCGATGCATGTCCCGGTCCTTCCTCCGGCGTGGCGGTTTTTCCCGCCATAAACGCCCATCCCCCGCTCCTCGCCTCCGCCATCTTGGCCGGCCACGCGGCTCGGACGGCTTCTTCTTGGGCCGCCCTTGAGGTTGGAGACATTAATGCCATGAACGCCCTTAATTTGGGCGACGGCACAGAAGCGGCTAAAGTTAAGAGCCGTTCTTCCCGCGCGGCTCCTTCGCGGAGTTTCGCGCCGGACGCCATTTTGGATGCGCAGCATGTCTCCCCCGCTATTGCGAGCGCCGGTTGAGAGCGCGCCTAGGGCTGTTGCCCAGGCTGCGGAGGTGCACAGTCTGGGGGGTTTCTCCCCCGAGTTTGTTTTGCTGCTGCATCGGGCCTTCCTCATGCACAACGCTGCCCCCGCTCCCTCCTCTGGTAAAGAGGTTGAGGTTCCCAGAGGTAAATGCCCTCGGGTTGATTCCCAGGCCTTGGAGGAATTTGTCTCCTCCGATGTAGATGAGGGCAGCGTGTCTGAGGTCTCCCAACGGTCCTTTGCGGATTCCTTGGAGGAGACGGATCCCCGCTCGGATGGAGCGGATGACCCCTCTGCAGCGCGGCTTTTTCGCCCAGAGGATTTGCCCAACCTGTTGTTACAGGCCATGGACACTTTGAAGATATCCTCTCCGGAGGACGTCTATCCCTCAGCCCCTGTTGGCTCTGCCATTATGCTGGGGACTAAGCGCCCGCCTAGAACCTTCCACGTGCATGATGCCATGCACACCTTAATTTTGGCTCAATGGGATGTCCCAGAAGCGAGCCTTAAAGTGGCTAGGGCTATGTCCCGCCTCTATCCTTTGGCTGTGAGTGAACGTGAGGCCTATCTGTGGCCTACCGTGGATTCTTTAATCACTGCGGTGACTAAGAAAACGGCATTGCCGGTGGAAGGTGGCACGGCCCTAAAGGACGCCCAAGACAGGAGATTGGAGGCGGCCTTAAGGTCGTCCTTTGAGGCGGCTGCTTTAAGTTTGCAGGCCTCAGTTTGCGGCTCCTATGTGGCCAGGGCGTGCCTGACTATGGTGCAGCGGGCTTCCCCCTCGGATCATTTCTTGAGGAATGATTGGCCAGCCCTGGAAACGGGCTTAGCCTATTTGGCAGACTTGCTGTATGATGTCTTGAGAGCCTCAGCTAAAGGCATGACTCAGACTGTCTCTGCGCGGCGGTGGCTTTGGCTGAAACATTGGTCTGCTGACCACGCCTCAAAATCCCGCCTAGCTAGATTGCCTTTTAAAGGCAAGCTGCTCTTTGGGGTCGAGCTGGACAAAATCGTGACTGATCTCGGCACGTCTAAGGGCAAGAAGTTACCGGAGGTCAGGGCTCGGGCTAGTGCTCGTCCCGGTACCTCCAGAGTACGGTTTCAGGAAGCCCGTCGGTACCGCCCGGGCAAGTCGGGTGCTTCTGCCCCCTCTTCCTTTAAGAGGAATTTCTCCCCCAAGCAGCATTCCTTTCGCAGAGACCGCCGTCCCGGAGGTGCTCCCTCCGGTCCTCCCCCAGGGTCTCGTACCCAATGACGGGGTATTGGTCCACGCCCCAGTGCAGATTGGAGGACGGCTGTCCTCGTTTCTGGGCGAGTGGACCACAATAACTTCAGACGCTTGGGTGCTGGAAGTCATCAGAGACGGCTACAAGCTAGAGTTCTGCCGACCCTTAAGAGACGGGTTTGTACTCTCTCCCTGCAAGTCTCCGGTCAAAGCTGTGGCAGTGCAGCAGACTTTGGACAATCTGATCCGCCTGGGTGCGGTCGTTCCGGTGCCAGAAAGTCAGCTTGGCAAGGGGCGTTACTCCATTTACTTTGTGGTACCAAAGAAAGGAGGTTCTGTCCGGCCTATCCTCGACCTCAAAGGGGTCAATCGGGCCTTGAAAGTGCGGCACTTTCGCATGGAGACTCTCCGCTCTGTTATAGCGGCAGTGAAGGCAGGGGAGTACCTGGCATCCTTGGACATCAAGGAAGCGTACCTGCATATTCCCATCTGGCCTCCTCATCAACGCTTTCTGCGTTTTGCAGTCCTGGGCCGACACTTCCAGTTCAGAGCCCTCCCGTTCGGGTTGGCTACTGCTCCGCGGACCTTTTCCAAGGTAATGGTGGTCTTAGCGGCCTTCCTGCGAAAGGAAGGAGTACAAGTCCATCCTTATCTGGACGACTGGTTGATCCGAGCCCCCTCTTATGCAGAGTGCGGCAAAGCTGTGGACCGGGTAGTTGCTCTTTTGAGCTCCCTGGGATGGATCATCAACTGGGAGAAGAGCCAGCTGCGCCCGACTCAGTCCCTGGAGTATCTGGGAGTTCGATTCGACACCCAAGTGGGCAGAGTGTTCCTGCCAGACAATCGGATTGTCAAGCTTCAGGCTCAGGTGGACCAGTTCCTAGTAGCCTCTCCTCTTCGGGCTTGGGACTATGTGCAGCTGTTGGGCTCTATGACGGCCACGATGGAAGTAGTGCCCTGGGCCAGGGCTCATATGAGACCACTACAACACTCTCTGCTGCAGCGCTGGACTCCGATGTCGGAGGATTATGCGGTGCGTCTTCCCTTGGATCCAGCAGTGCGCAAGGCGCTGAGCTGGTGGATGCAGACAGACAAGTTGTCTGCGGGAATGCCTCTGGTGTCCCCAGAGTGGATTGTCGTCACGACGGACGCCTCGTTATCGGGCTGGGGAGCCCACTGCTTGGGAAGGACAGCGCAGGGGCTCTGGTCTCCTGCAGAGGCAAAGTGGTCTATCAACCTCCTGGAACTCAGAGCCATTCGGTTGGCGCTTTTGGAGTTCATCCCGGTACTGGTGTTCAAGCCTGTACGGGTCCTGTCGGACAATGCCACGGCTGTGGCCTATGTCAACCGCCAGGGAGGTACCAAGAGCGCCCCTCTAGCCAAGGAAGCTATGAGTCTATGCCAGTGGGCGGAAGCGAACCTGGAACAGCTGTCAGCGGCCCACATTGCCGGAGTCATGAATGTCAATGCGGACTTTCTCAGTCACCATACCTTGGAGCCCGGAGAGTGGCAGCTATCTGCTCAGGCGTTCTTGGACATCACGAAGCGCTGGGGCCAGCCGAGCCTAGATCTGATGGCGTCATCGGCCAATTGCCAAGTGCCGCGCTTCTTCAGCAGAGGACGGGACCCTCGATCCCTGGGAGTAGATGCTCTTCTCCAACAATGGCCGACACAAGAGCTTCTCTATGTGTTCCCGCCCTGGCCCATGTTGGGCAGGGTACTAGACCGGGTGGCAAAGCATCCCGGCAGGATAATCCTGGTGGGTCCGGATTGGCCCAGGCGTCCCTGGTATGCGGACTTGATCAGGCTCTCAGTCGACGATCCTCTGCGGTTGCCAGTGGAGCAGGGCCTGTTACATCAGGGTCCCGTGGTGATGGAGGATCCCTCCCCCTTTGGTCTTACGGCCTGGCTATTGAGCGGCAGCGTCTGAGGAAGAAGGGCTTCTCAGACAAGGTCATCGCCACTATGCTGAGAGCGAGGAAACGCTCTACTTCTACTGCTTACGCCAGGGTTTGGCGTATCTTTGCAGCGTGGTGTGAAGCAGGCTCTCTTTCTCCTTTCACTGCTCCAATTTCTTCAGTGTTGATGTTCCTGCAAGAAGGTCTGGACAAAGGCCTGTCGCTCAGTTCCATTAAGGTCCAGGTAGCGGCTCTGGCTTGCTTCAGGGGCCGCCTGAAGGGTGCTTCCCTGGCTTCGCAGCCAGATGTGGTGCGCTTTCTCAAGGGGGTTAATCACCTGCGCCCTCCTCTGCACTCAGTGGTGCCTGCGTGGAATCTCAACCTGGTGCTAAGAGCATTGCAGAAGCCGCCGTTTGAACCCTTGTCAAGGGCATCTCTGAAAGACCTGACGTTGAAAGCAGTCTTTTTGGTGGCTATCACTTCAGCCAGAAGAGTTTCCGAGCTCCAGGCGCTCTCATGTCGAGAGCCTTTTCTACAGTTCACTGAGGCAGGAGTGACTATTCGCACAGTGCCTTCCTTCCTGCCCAAGATTGTTTCTCGCTTCCATGTGAATCAGCAGCTATGTCTCCCTTCCTTTCGTAGGGAGGACTACCCAGAGGAGTACTCTGCTCTTAAATATCTGGATGTGAGACGAGTCATCTTCAGATACTTGGAAGTGACCAATGATTTCCGGAAATCGGATCATCTGTTTGTCCTGTTTGCAGGTCCTCGTAAGGGTCTGCAGGCTGCTAAGCCTACAGTGGCAAGATGGGTCAAGGAAGCCATTGCAGCGGCTTATGTGGCCGCAGGGAAGGTGCCGCCTATCCAGCTGAAGGCTCACTCCACGAGAGCTCAGGCGACCTCGATGGCAGAGGCCGGATCCGTCTCCTTGGAAGAGATATGCAAGGCGGCAACTTGGGCTTCGGCTCATACATTCTCCAAGCATTACCGTTTGACTGTGGCTGCACGGGCGGAGGCCCGGTTTGGAGCTTCAGTGTTGAGGTCAGGGATTTCAATGTCCCGCCCTGGGTGAGTACTGCTTCGGTACATCCCACCAGTCTATGGATTGATCAGCTTGATGATATGGAAGGTAAAATTATGTATAATCATACCTGATAATTTTCTTTCCATTAATCATAGCTGATCAATCCATAGCCCCTCCCAGATATCTGTACTGTTTTTATTCTGGTTGCACTTCAGGTTCAAGTTTAGTCTTCAGTTACTTCAGAAAGACTTCGTGTTCAAGTTTTTTCACTTGGATTCTTCAAGAGTTAAGACGAGTTTGTGTTACAGTGAGCTGCTGCATTCCTCTCCCCTCCGTTTTACGGGGCTGGATTGAGACTTAAAATTCTGCCGGCACTCCCTCCCGCTTCGTGCGGCTGTAGGGCAGCTTTGTACCCCTCCCGCTTCGGCGGTGTTAGGGTCAGTCAGCTCCTCCCGCGGTTGCAGGATAAGCCAGATCCCCCCGCATCGGCGGGTGTGGTGTCCCTCCCCCGCTCCGCGGGGATGAGCTGGACGGATTCCCCTCCCCCACTTGTGTGGGGATGAGCTGGGTTAATTCCCCTCCCCCGTTTCGGCGGTGGTGAGCTGGGCAGAGTGTCCCTTCGTGGGTGTAATTCTCTAAGTGCTGAGTCCTGCGGATGGAGCTTTGATATCGACATACTGAGGAGTTTCCGGCAGCACATGACCACATATAGGGAGGCAAAAGTTTGCTCTCTATCTCCACCTGCTGGTAGATGGACACAACCCACCAGTCTATGGATTGATCAGCTATGATTAATGGAAAGAAAATTATCAGGTATGATTATACATAATTTTACCTTAGTGCGCCACTCAGTGAAGATACCCCCCTGGCTGATTATCCAATATACTGATGAGTGGTAGAGAGGGTGCAGAAAAGGGGAGTAGATGAAAGCAGAGCAATTCTGGATCACGCTTGGCTAATGACTTTCTCAAATGGGTATCTAGTGGGGAGGAGTGGAGTCAAGGTGAGGAAGCAAGATGATGATAGTATCAAGACAGGATTTTGCTGTGGGGGGGGGGGGCATGAAGGAGGTGTGTTATGCTACAGGACCGTTTTAGAATTTTTATTAGTCTTGCCATTTGTAATTTGTATTCTGCTGTATAGGTTTTGAAGAATGGTTCTGATTTTTGTCCTTATGTTTTACCACAGCTTGTTTTACAGATAGCCGTGCTGTTCTCCCGTAGTTGAGCTGACATGTGAACATCTGAGTTGCTATTACTCATCATGGGAAAGTGGGCACAGTATGGAAAACAGTACAATAAGAACTGGGAAAAAGATGATGCCTTAAAGGACTGGATACACAGTGTGCCTGGTGACAATAGCAAAGCTTTTTGCCGATATTGTAAATGTGACATCCATGCGTATCATACCAATTTGCTTAGCCATGCTTCAACAGTAAAACATAAACGGAACTCGGCGCCCTTTTCTAGTACGAGGACTTTATATGATGTCGACTGTCATTCAAAGAATGTAGACCACACTGTCAAGATAGCAGAGCTGAAGTTGGCAGCACACGTTGCATGCCATTCCAGTACTCCAACAATTGATCACTTAGGTGAGGTCATTAAGGACATTTCAGGCAAAGACATAGCTCTACACCGAATGAAATGTTCTGCACTGATCAAGCATGTTCTTGGACCTGCAGTCCATGAAGAATTAATCTCGGACTTGGACAAAAATGAGACAGTGTACTCATTAATTATTGACGAAAGCACAGATATTGGCCCAGAGAAGCAGCTCTGTGTGATGGTGCGCTACTACAGTCGTTCCTTGAAATCTATAACCACCACATTTCTTGGAATAATATCGCTTGATTCTGTTACAGCAAATGAAATATTCAATACCATTACCAAGTTTCTTGCAGCAAATCGTCTTGCAATAGACAGGTGCTTAGGCTTAGCAACTGATGGCTGTAGTACCATGTATGGCAAAATTAATTTTGTTATAGCAAGGTTCCGTGAAGTGTGCCCTGACATTGTACACATAAAGTGTATTTGCCATTCAATTCAACTAAGTTCTTCACGTGCGCTGATGGTGATGCCAAGCAACGTTGAATTCATGATTGCAGAGACCTATAACTGGTTCTACCATAGTAGTATTCGCCAGCAGAAATACAAACAGTTATATGAATGCATTGATGTTGGTGAAGAACCAATGAAGATTCTGAAGTTGTCAGACACTCGCTGGCTGTCCATAGCCACTTGTGTTCAGCGAGTCCTTGAACATTATGAAGAACTAAAGCTTCACTTTCAGATTGTGAAAAAGGAGGCGTGCAGCTATACTGCTGAGCTGCTATATCAGATGTTTAGCACACCTGAAAACAAGCTTTACTTGGTATTTTTAAGGCCCATACTGCAAGAACTAAGCCAAGTTAATAAGTTATTTGAATCAGATAAAGCGAGCCCTGTCCAGCTGGTTACAGAACTGTTAACGTTGTATTGCAACATGCTGCAGCGAATTCTGAGGCCAACCACGTTTACGTCATGGGGAGCTACTTTAGCGTATAATTTGGAAAATGGGTCTAATTATCTACCTTTGGCAGCTATTAACTTTGGCATTGAATTTCAGTTGTCATTGCATGAATCTCAGATTGAACGCTCATCTGCAGAACAAATAAAAGAGCACTGTCGTGATTACTTATTAGAACTTCTGAAGGAAATACGTCAGAGGTTACCAGATAACATACAGCAACTGGAGTCTCTAGTTGATCTTTCTCCATCTGTCGTCCTTGGAGCCCAGAAACCTCAACTGTTGAAGTTGTCATTTTTACCTTTGTATAAGGGGAATCTTGGCGATCTGGAGCAACAGTGGATGCGAATCAGCACATTGTCATGGCCAACCTTTAGTGATAATGACATTGAGCAGTTTTGGGTGACCGTAGTTAATCACATAGATGCTTCAGGAAATCACGATTTCCTTCAGCTGGGGCATTTTGCGCTATGTATGTTGGCATTACCTTTCAGTAATGCAGCCGTTGAAAGAACTTTTTCACAGATGAACCTCATTAAGTTGAAACTGAGAAACAAGTTGCGACGAGGCACTCTGGAAGCCTTGTTGCATATTCGCAGCTACATGAGGCGCAGAGGAATATGTTGCAGGGAGTTTACTCCAACCACTAAAATGCTGAGTAAATTCAATGCGGTTATTTATGCAAGTGATGACGACTCTATACCCGAGGAGTATTTTACATCTAGCTGACAAATTCTATCAAGCTCAGAAAAGTGACTATTATAATTATTTGATAGGTCCAATCAGTTTCTCCACCCACTATTTCCCCCAACAGAGCCAAATTGTGTCTCCATGGATGTAGTTTGAGGGGGGCATTGCCCCCCAAATGACTTGCTACCACTGGCATTGCCCTGAGTGCTGCGATAACTCCCTCTCTCCTTCCACCCCCTCTCTCTAGGATCCAGTGTCACTCTCCCGTCTCCCCCATTCCCCTCCTCTGGTGCAGCAGTCTTCAATCTGTCACCAGCAGTGTTAGCAATGTAAGCATGCTGCGGTAACTCCCTCTCTCCTTCCACCCCCTCCCTCCAGGATCCAGTATCACTCTCCTATCTCTCCCCTTTCTGTTGCAGCTTCCTGTCGGGACGTTGCAAAGAGAAGGCTTCCGGAAGCAGGCTGAAGGCAGCATGCTTACAGTGCTGGTTCTGCCAGTGGTCCGGACATTTTGAAGATTTCTGTTCCAGATGAGGGAGAGCAATACCATGCCTTATAAGAGGGGAAGGGAGGAGAGAGTGACACTGGACCTCATGGGGGAGAAGGGAGGAGAGAGGGAGGGAGATGCCCCACCCATAGATGGGGAGGAGAAAAAAATATGCCAGATCACAAGGGTTAGGGAGATGGTAAAAGCTAGTAAGTAGATGAGACATGAAAAAGAGATTAAGGACTTAAAGGTTGAGAGAAAAGGGGGGGAAATATAAAAAGACAAGAGGAGAGAGAAGAAATAGAAAAAACTCAACCTTGGAAAGAATTTAGGAGAAGACTGACACGTGGAAAAGAGGCTGGGACCATCCCATTTAGAAAAATAAAATGCTCCGTCACCAAAGGTAGAAAAGAAAAAAAATATTTTTAAGGACTAATATATGCTTGCTTTGTGAAATGTACATTTTTGGCTGTTTTTGTATTTTGTAGAATATAGTAGAAAATAAACTTTTCTGTTTCTCTTACCAGTATTCACACTGCTTAGAGCCTGGTTTTCTTGAGGGGATCTCTATTTCAGTTTTTGTGTGTGTATTTTTTGTGATTCCTCTGTTTTGTATCACGTCCGAGGGTCTGTCCATGTTCTGTATGTGTGACTTGAAGTGATGGATTCTGCTAGCATGTAGTGTCTGGGAAGAAATGTGTAACAGTCCAGCTTGGTCCAGTTTTCCAGTAGCAGGTATATTGGTGCTCTAGTGTCCTGTGTAATATTTATAGCACTGTCTTTTCATAGGTGGGTTAGGGCTGCTGTTTAAGTTTTCTGTATAGGTTTTGAGTGTTTCTTTCTATTTGAAAGTAGTCAGTGGGGAAAACAAAAACCCATCTGCTTTAAACTTGTGCTGTTCCTGAGGTGGTAATCACAATTTGAATATTTCTGTATGGTGAGTTGTAAGGGGGATAAAGCACTTAAGCAGCTAAGATAACCGCTTCAAACAGTACTATCTTAATTTGGTTAATCCTAGCCGGTTAAGTGCTGAGTATCGCACAAAGCTGTTTTATCAAACCACGTATGCCTGGATATTCAATGCAGGCGTATGGACATGGTTTGGCAATGAATATCCGGGAATAAAGCCGGCAGTGGTCAGCAAAACACTGACTGCCGCCAGCTGAATATTGGGCCCAATATGTCTGCCGGAGAGAGGTTATTTTGCTGATACTGAGATGAAACCAGAATCAGATTTTATTTTGTATGGTGAATTCTATGGGGAAATGCTCTAGTTCAGCTCTGCACTCATTGTTGCATGAAGAAGGCTCCTGTGGATGCAGAATATATGCTTGCATTTAACACTGACAATGCATAGTCATGGGTCAGTATTTTTAACTCAATTTTTATTGTGTATAGTCCATGTTGGCAGGTTTTTTTTGTTTTTTTGTTATTTTATATAGCTTGGGAATATAAATTGCATTATTTTTTCCTGGGGCAACTGCCTGACCTAGTGTTCAGAGCCGGGTTCTCAACCCAGCTTTAGCCAGTCATGTTTTCAGGATACCCACAATGAATATGCAGGCGATAGATTTGCATGCACTACCTCCATTCTATTCAAATCTATCACCTGCATATTCATTCTGAATATCCTGAAAACTTGACTGGGATGTGAACCACTGATTTAGAGTGAAGGGACCTCCTCACTCTTCTTCCTGATCAGAGTTTTCAGGGGGCCCTTTCTTTTTGTTGCACTGGGGGGTGCCATATCACCCCACGCTTCAGGCAGCAGACTGCCGTGAGCTGCCCCTGGGGGTAAATGCTTGCCTGTAAGTGTGTGGGGGGGGGGGGAATGCTGCCTGTAGATGGCCCTAGGAAACAAAGTTGTACCTTTTTGGGGGGAAGGGTATTTTAAGGAGGAAGAAAAAAAAACTGGGCTTTGGAGAAGGAGAAAAATGGAGGTGTTGGTGTCAGACCTGGGGAAGGGGAGAGGCAAAGTGCACTCTCCCCTTTTTAATTTGTGTGAATGTGAGAGAACGCATAACGAGAGAACTTTCCTATGGTGCTGGCTCATTAAAAATATGTGTTGGATACCTATGGTTTCAACAGCTGGTTTGTGCAAGCAATTCAGGCACTATATTCCTCTCCCCGAGCAAGGATAATGGTGAATAGAGGGAGGTCTGAGGACTTTGAGATTAGTAGGGGGACCAGGCAAGGCTGCCCGTTGTCACCGTTGCTGTTTGCGCTTTATTTAGACCCTATGGTTAGAGACATCCAGGCTTGGAGTGAGGATAAAACGGCAGGAGTTCAAAATTGCGGCATTTGCTGATGATTTGTTGGTTATGGTCACAAATCCGCAACCGTCCTTTGAGGCCCTATTAGAAACCTTTAGCTTATTTGGAGATTATTCAGGCTTTAAATTAAATCTGGATAAGTCAGAGGCCTTAGCAGTTACATCGGGCACTCGCCATTTGTGGACTGAGGGTTTCCCATTAAAATGGGCGAATGTTTCTTTTCGATACTTGGGGGTCCTCCTGACATCTAACCCTAAAGATTTATATAAACTAAATGTCAACAGGTTATTAGGACAGAAAGGCAACTGGATGCTTGGAATGTATTGACGGTACCCTTGGTGGGCTGCATTAGTCTTATCCAGATGGTAATCCTACCCAGATGGTTATATGCATCACAAACATTACCGCTACGGATCCTTAAAAAAACATTAGACAATTTTATAAGGTTATGATGAGATTTTGCTGGGCAAAAAAGAAGGCGAAACAAGTTGCAGTTCTTGATGGGAAATTGGAATCAGGGGGGACTAGGCCTACCTCACGGTATTAGAACCTGGCCTGCCTTTTGAGGTCATTGAGACACTGGATCTTTGGGTCTAGTGTACACGTGCCGCGTGAGTTGGAAGAGGCCTTTTTTCATCGCTTTTAACTTAATCACACTGTTACATATCACAAGACATATGATACCAAAAGCTTTTAGTAAAAGTATCTTACTAATGCCCTTCTGGGAAACCTGGCAATTTCTAGGGAGAAGTCTGGGGGGGTGACCCAAGTACATCTGAATTGATAACAATCAAAGGGAATCCAGAATTTTTACCGGGACTGGAATACACTGTGTTTAAGCAATGGGAAAGAGGTTATTGTAGGTTAAACAATATACTAGATGCCACAGGGACAATTAAACCATTAGACCAATTAATACCACATGCCGATCCTGTCGCTTCTTTCTCTTTAACATCAGCAAAATTCGCCCTTTCCTCTCTAAGCACACCACCTGAACTCTCGTCTACTCTCTCATTACCTCTTGCCTTGACTACTGCAACCTACTCCTCACTGGCCTCACACTTAACCATCTATCCCCCCCTTCAATCCGTTCAGAACTCTGCGGCACGTCTTATACTCCGCCTGGACCGATATGCTCATATCACTTCTCTCCTCAAGACACTTCACTGGCTTCCGATCAGTTCAAGCTTCTCCTACTAACCTACAAATGCACTTAGTCTGCAGCCCCTCATTACCTCTCTACCCTCATCTCCCCTTACGTTCCCACCTGTAACCTCCGCTCACAGGACAAATCACTCCTCTCAGTACCCTTCTCCACCACTGCCAACTCCAGGCTCTGCCCTTTCTGCCTCCCCTCACCCTCTGCTTGGAATAAACTTCCTGAGCCTTTGTGCCAAGCCCCCTCCCTGCCCATCTTCAAATCCTTGCTCAAAGCCCACCTCTTCAATGTTGCCTTCGGCACCTAACCTATTCAGGAAATCTAGCCTGCCCCAATTTGACTGACTGTACATTTGTCCTTTAGATTGTAAGCTCCTTGAGCAGGGACTGTCCTATGTTAAACTGTACAGCGCTGCGTAACCCTAGTAGCGCTGTAGAAATGTTTAGTAGTAGATGGGGGGATGTTTATGCATATCAGATACATTATGTTCGGCCCCTGGATATAGGAAAGCTTGAGTTTAGGCTGGGGGAAAAGGTACAGGCTTTTTATGATGAGATTTCAACAGAGACCCCGTCTATTTCGGGCATTCACAAAAAGTTATGGATTTTGATTCTGAGGGAGGAGCCAGCCCAACTCCGGCAGAGGTGGGAAGCAGATCTGGGGTCAGATTTAACCAAGTGGGATATTGAAAGGCAAATAAAGGGGATTCCTAAACTAATTACGGGCGCATGGTATAGGGAATTCGGACACTCCATAGGGCATACTTTATACATACTCAATTATTTCGAGCAGGAGGGATTCAATCACCAGTGTGCTTGAAATGTGGCCAACAGGAAAATACATTTTACTATGCCTTTTGGGAATGTGTAAAGATACAGGGATTCTGGCACCGAATAGTGGAGTTTCTGTCCTTTATATTGTCAACACAGATAAAGGGCACCCCGAATCAGTTAATTCTGGACTGTTTGGGGTCATTCGGGAGCTTATCAGCAGATAACATACTTCTGTGCCGCAAACTGAGTTTAGTGGCACGGAAATGCAAATTACAGGTCTGGGTGTCGAAAACTCCACCAGAATATTGGCATTGGCGCAATCAAGCACATCAATTGATGACATGGGAAGCGTGAGCAGCAAGAGGATCTTGCAAACGCAAAAAGAGCTTCCTTAATATCTGGAGACCATTTTTGGGGACCTTAACACAGAGAAGTAGAAGCCATATTCTTAACACGTTGTGAATTTGTTTGGGTAACACACACAGTATGGAAGAACATTTTGCTGCTCACAGTTACACACACATATGACCATACATCTGATTACTGCTATAGCTAGGGTAGGGTGGGAAGGAGAAGAGGGTAGGGGGCAGAGGGGCTACAAGTATTCAGTCACATGACAACATAAGAGATGCGTGCTCATGGGACATGGTATGGGTTTGATTAATGAGTCACGTGGGAACAGTGGTACATTTGTTCGGGTTTGCACCAAAATGGAAGAAGGGCAAATAACACCCAGGAAAGGGTTGGGGATATTCATAATAAAGTTGTATGATGGTTTATAACCTTTGGCCCTGCTGGACATAGTTCATGTCTGACTTTTGTATATTTAATGGTGATACGGTTTACAATAAAAATGTTGGAAAAATCAGTGGGGAAGGGGGGGAGAGAAATGTTAAAAGATTAATGACAGAATATATGTGAAGGGTTCTGTTGAAGATAATCAAATTTGAGTGTTAATGATGATATATGGTTCATCTAGATCATTGGTGATGTCATTAATAAAAAATTGTTGAATTCTAAAAAGATTATATATATATATATATATATATATATACTAGTAAAAAAAGGCCCGTTTCTGCCGCTGACGAAACGGGCCTTAGCGGGCAGGTTCGGGGGAGGGGGTGGGTTTTGAGGGGGCTATAGCACGGGGCGGGGGGGGGGGGGGGGGGAATTGCCTGCCTAAGGCCAGTTTCCTTGCCTACAGAAACGGGCCTTTTTTACTAGCATGTGTGTATATGTGTATATGTATATATATGTGTATGTGTGTGTATATGTGTATATATATATATATATATATATATATATATATATATATATATATAAAAAGGCACCTCCAATGTTCTATGATGAAGCCGGAAACTTAGATATCGGGTTTGGCCATGAGTCTCTGCCCCACCCTCGCGTCACAGATGTTGAGGGTGGAACAGTGGCACTCAACGAATAGCATCGCTCAAACACCCCGCCCTCGCGTTAAAATGTCATGACGTCGAGGGCGGGTAATGAAAAAAGAAAATAGGAAAGGAGTTACTTCCTGCCGCAATGCTGCCGCAAGCCCCCCTACAAACATTTACAATGCAAGGTACCGACCTAGGCTTCTGTTGAAATTGGGCGTGCATCGTTAAGATTGTCCAATGCTTCCTAATGATGTGCATCATCTTTTTACACATATGTGTATGAGGTAAGACGAGACTCCGCCTCAGTCACAGCTGGAACCGGCGCCTGAAACCATTCGCCCTAAACATTCTATGCTCTTCTCATCGATCTACAGACTACAGTAGATGGATAACCTCGATATGTAAACCTCCCCGCCATATAAGCTTGCATGCGGAACCGATGACGGGAGCTACACTGTCTATGAATCCGTAGGAACTGCCCTGCAGGGATACTATCTTTCAAACGCTATGGGATGCTAACCCTGTAACTGGGAGGGAGGGGGAGGGAAAATAGGAACTGGGATGAAAAACCCTGGAACTGGGAGGGAGGGGGACCAAAAACCATGGAAATGGGAGGGGGGGGGGGTTGACGATCCTACAACTGGGAGGGAGGGAGGGAAGGCGTTGAAAAACACTGGAAATGGTAAGGGAGGGGGTGGAAAACCCCTACAACAGGGAGGGAGGGAGGGGGTGGGAAAAGCCTGGGAGGGGAAGGGGGGGGGGGCCCTGGCACAAACTCATTCTCACACACACACACTCTTGCACCCAGTCTCACTCTCTCTGTCACACACACTCACTATCACACACTCTGCTAGTGCCCGTTTCATTGGTTTTAGAAATGGGCCTTTTATCCTAGTATGTGTGTGTGTATATATATATATATATATATATGTGTGTGTGTGTGTGTGTAATCTTCATTGTTTTGATATGCTGGCTTCATATTCAGTCTGGTGGGGGGGGGGTGTTTGTTTTAAATAACCATAATGAATATGTATGAGATGTATATATGCAAATATTCTAATATCCCAAGCCACACACCCCTCTCCCCAATGAAATAAACTATGCCCGTGAGAACATTACCACAGAAAGTAAAGCTTAAATGACTTTCCTACATCAAAGAAGGCATAGAGGGAGTACAGAGTGGTAGGTACAACCATAAAAACAAAGGCGGTGGTAACCTGCACAGAGTGGTCAGTACAATGCTAAACCAAGGCATAAAGCAGGACAGTCAGAATGGAGTGGCAAGAATAAAGTTCAGGGTTTACTATTTGTAACTAAAGTATTACAATTGAGTTTGCCACTTCCATTGATGTTATCTTCTATACAACAGCACGGCAGGTGACATGCTTCTTACAGTCTCATGATATACTGTTTCTTCTATGCGAACAATAAAGACATCGTCTCCTAGGTCTTGGGCATTTTCTATTTGCAATCTTCTGTCAGGCTCTGCATGCGTTACATGTTTTTTAATTATTTATAATTTTGGAAACACAAGATATACTTGTTTAAAGAAACAGAGCAATTCATAAGGAAATAAATCTTACTTAGATCATTTTAATAGGTGATGAAGAGATCTCCAAAAAAAAAAAAAAAAGCTAGGAACAAGCACAAAAAAAGGCAAAAATCTCAATATAAGACTCGTAACCACCACTTTCAGGAATCTCCAGGCTGTTGACCCTCCCACCTTATCCTCTAGTATCTCTAATCTCCTTTCCATCATATCCTCCGAGTCTGTTGACAAGGCTGTCTCTGCTTACAATGCCACGCTCTCCTTTGCTCTGGACACCCTTGCACCATCCATCTCCCGTCCCACAAGGCGTACTAATCCCCAGCCCTGGCTGACCTCTTGCATCCGATACCTTCGCTCCTGCGCCCGATCTGCTGAACGCCTCTGGAGGAAATCTCGCACCCATACTGACTTCATTCATTACAAATTCATGCTATCCTCCTTCCAGGCCTCCCTATTCCTTGCCAAACAGGACTATTACACCCAATTGACTCATTCTCTCGGCTCCAGCCCTCGTCGTCTCTTCGCCACCCTTAACTCGCTCCTCAAAGTGCCCTCCACTCCCACCACCCCTCACTCTCTCCTCAATCACTGGCTGACTACTTCCGCGACAAGGTACAGAAGATCAACCTTGAATTCACTACCAAGCCACCTCCTCCTCTTCACCCTTTAACCCACTCCCTCAACCAACCAACCCAGGCCTCCTCCTCCTCTGTTCCTGATATCACCGAGTAGGAAACTGCCCACCTTCTTTCCTCCTCAAAATGCACCACCTGTTCCTCTGATCCCATCCCCACCAACTTACTAAACACTGTCTCTCCTACTGTCCCCCCCCCCCCCATCTGTCATATCCTCAACCTCTCTCCACTGCAACTGTCCCTGACACTTTCAAGCATGCTGTAGTCACCGCTTCTCAAAAAACCATCACTAGACCCTACCTGTCCTTCCAACTACCGCCCCATCTCCCTTCTACCCTTCCTCTCCAAGATACTTGAACGCGCCATTCACAGCCACTGCCTTGATTTTCTCTCCTCTCATGCCATCTTCGATCCGCTTCAATCAGGTTTTCGCCCTCTGCACTCGACAGAAACGGCACTCGCTAAAGTCTGTAATGACCTGTTCCTTGCCAAATCCAAAGGTCACTACTCCCCATCCTCATCCTCCTTGACCTATTTGCTGCTTTTGACACTGTCAATCATAATTTACTTCTTGCTGCACTATACTCATTTAGGTTCCAGGGCTCTGTCCTCTCCTGGTTCTCCTCTTATCTCTCCCACCTTACGTTCAGAGTACATTCTCATAGGTCTTCCTCCACCCCCATCCTGCTCTCTGTTGGAGTTCCTCAGGGATCTGTCCTTGGACCCCTTCTTTTTTCAATGTACACCTCTTCCCTGGGCTCGTTGATCTCATCTTATGGTTTCCAATATCATCTTTATGCTGACGACACCCAGCTTTATCTCTCCACACCAGGCATCACTGTGGAAACCCAGGCCAAAGTATCGGCCTGCCTATCTGACATTGCTGCCTGGATGTCCAACCGCCACCTGAAACTGAACATGGCCAAGACTGAGCTCATTGTCTTTCCACCCAAACCCACTTCTCCTCTCCCTCCACTCTCTATTTCAGTCAACACCTTCATCCTCCCTGTCTCATCTGCCTGCAACCTCAGAGTCATCTTCAACTCCTCCCTCTTCTTATCTGCCCATATCCAGCAGACAGCCAAGACCTGTTGCTTCTTTTTCTATAACATCAGCAAAATTCACCCCTTCCTCTCTGAGCACACCACCCGAACTCTCATCCACTCTCTCATCACCTCTCGCCTTGACTACTGCAACCTACTCCTCACTGGCCTCCCACTTAACCATCTATCCCCCCTTCAATCTGTTCAAAACTCTGTTGCCCCTCTTATCTTCCGCCTAGACCGATATGCTCATATCACCCCTCTCCTCAAGTGACTTCACTGGCTTCCGATCAGTTCAAGCTTCTTCTACTAACCTACAAATGCACTCAATCTGCAGCCCCTCATTACCTCTCTACCCTCATCTCCCCTTAAGCTCCTAACCCTAACCTCCACTCACAGGACAAATCTCTCCTCTCAGTACCCTTCTCCACCACCGCCAACTCCAGGCTCCACCCTTTCTGCCTCGCCTCACCCTATCCTTAGAATAAACTCCCTGAGCCCATACGCCAAGCCCCCTCCCTGCCCATCTTCAAATCCTTGCTCAAAGCCCACCTCTTCAATGTCACTTTTGGCACCTAACCATTGTACCTCTATCCAGGAAATCTAGCCTGCCCCAATTTGACTGACTGCACTTTTTGTCCTTTAGATTGTAAGCTCCTTTGAGCAGGGACTGTCCTTTTGTTAAATTGTACAGCGCTGCGTAACCCTGGTAGCGCTTTAGAAATGTTAAATAGTAGTAGTAGTAGTAGTAACATGATCAAAATTCCTATTACTATACATGCAATTCTAACTAGCAGTTGTTACAGGAATCTTCAAATACAGAACATTTTTCAATTGCTCAGGAGCAAAAAATACATTTAACACCAGCATATTGTACCAGAAACTTGCGAAGATAACTGAAAGAAGGGTCTCACCCAGTTCTTTAATTTGCTGTCTCAGTGCTAGCAAAACCTTTCTTTCTTGCATTACGCTAGTAACATCTGGAGACCCATATATTTTGCCCAAATAATAATTCCTAAGAATTATGAAAATATCCACAAAACTCAATTAAGATTATGATCAAAAATAAAGATGAATAAGAATTATAAAAAAAAAAAAAAAAGAAAGATGAATGAAGTAGCTCTTTCTAACATTTCCAATGTAGAATCTTCTAGCATTGCATTTAAAATAAGTTCAGTCCTACTTCCTGACCTTACTCACTGGGTTTAGTTCTCGAGGACTTCAACAGGGGAATTAACTCTGAGGAATATTTCAATATTTCCAGCAGATCTCTTTTTAAAGCATTCTCCATGGTTACATCCAGTAGCTTGAGGAAATTCAGGACATGTAAATTCAATCTTCTGTTGTGATTCTCAAGCTGTATTAGATGTTTATCTGTAACCAAAGTGTTATATCCTGGATAGTGAGCTCTTGGGCCATTATATGGGCCCTACTCTGAAAAGCAGGGAAGCTCCAGGCTATGACTATCCAGTCACCAGGAGGCTGAGCAGTGCGGGACTGAGGGCTAGACACAGGAGCAGAGCCTGACAGGAGCGTAGAGGAAAGGCTGACACTTGCCTTAAGTGAGGCTGGAGCTTAGCTTTGTGAAGGCAAGGAATGCCACCACTGGCAGGCTAAAGTTTATCCCTAAAGTGATGTTATCCAGGGTGCCCAGTAGAGCCCTACCAACCAGCTGCGAGGGAGCACATGCGTGCGTCAATGTGTGAGACTCTCGTCTTGCCAGCTGTTCATAAGTACATAAGCACTGCCATACTGGGAAATGACCAAAGGTCCATCAAGCCCAGCATCCTGTCTCCGACGGTGGCCAAGCCAGGCTTCAAGAACCCTGCAAAAACAAACAAAAAAAAATTTTTTTTTTAATAATGTTCAATGGACTTTGCCCTCAGGAATCTGTCCAAACCCCCTTTAAATTCCATAAGGCCAGCTGCTGTCACTACATTCTCCGGCAACGAGTTCCAGAGTCTAACTACATGCTGAGTAAAGAAAAACTTTCTCCTATTTGTTTTAAATCTACCATATTCTAGCTTCATCTTGTGTCCCCTGGTTTTGTTGTTGTTTGAAAGTGTAAACAAACGCTTCACATCTGTCCGCTCTACTCCGCTCATTATCTTGTAGACTTCTAACATATCACCCCGTAGCCGTCTTTTCTCCAAGCTGAAGAGCCCTAACCTTCTCAGTCTTTCCTCATAGGGAAGTTGTTCCATTCCCTTTATCATTTTTGTTGCTCTTCTCTGCACCTTTTCTAATTCCTTTATATCTTTTTTTGAGATGCAGCGACCAGAATTGGACACAATATTCAAGGTGCGGTCGCACCATGGAGTGATACAACAGCATTATAACATCCTCGTGTTTGTTTTCCATTCTTTTCCTAATAATACTCAACATTCTGTGTGATTTCTTAGCCGCGGCAGTACACTGGGCAGATGTTTTTAACGTCTTAGCCACGATGACTCCCAGATCCCTTTCTAGGTTTGTAACTCCTAACGCGGAACCTTGCATGACATAGCTGTAATTCTGGTTCCTCTTACCCACATGCATCACTTTGCACTTGTCAACATTGAACTTCATCTGCCACTTGGATGCCAAATCCCCCAGTCTCGCGAGGTCCTCCTGTAATCTTTCACACTCCTCCTGCGACTTGACAACCCTGAATAATTTTGTGTCATCTGTGCATTTAATTACCTCACTAGTTACTCCCATCTCTAGGTCATTTATAAGTATGTTAAAAAGCAGCGGTCCCAACACAGACCCCTGCGGGACCCCACTAACTACCCTTCTCCACTGAGAATACTGACCATTCAACCTTACTCTTTGCTTCCTATCTTTCAACCAGCTCTTAATCCATATTAATACCCTACCTCCAATCCCATGACTCTCCAGTTTCCTCAGGAGTCTTTCATGAGGCACTTTGTCAAACGCCTTTTGAAAATCCAGATACACAATATCCACCGGCTCCCCATTGTCCACATGTTTGTTCACCCCCCTCAAAAAAAATGCAGTAGATTGGTGAGGCAAGACGTCCCTTCACTAAATCTGTGCTGACTTTGTCTCATCAGCCCATGGTTTTGTACATGCTCTGTAATTTTATTCTTGATAATAGCCTCTACCATTTTGCCCGGTACTGACGTCAGACTCACCGGTCTATAATTTCCCGGATCTCCTCTGGAACCCTTTTTAAAAATCGGCGTAACATTGGCTTCCCTCCAGTCTTCTGGTACTACACTCGATTTTAGGGATAGATTGCATATTAATAACAGTAGGTCTACAAGTTCATTTTTTCAGTTCTATTAATACTCTGGGATGAATACCATCAGGTCCTGGTAATTTACTACTCTATTTGTCCGCTATTCTACCTAGTAGAGCCAAGGGCAGGCCTATCCAATTTTGTAATAGTTTCTTAGGGCCCCTTTTACTAAGCTGTGTAAGTGTCTATGTGCGCCCAACATGCGCCAAAATGGAGTTACCGCATGGCTACCGCGTGGCTCTTGTGGTAATTTAATTTTTGCTGTGCATCCAATACGCACAGACAAAAAATAATATTTTCTGCCATGCGTATCGGATGCATGCCAAGTGGCATTTGGTGTACTTAGGTCATTACTGCTTGGTTACCGCGTGAGACTTTACCGCTAAGTCAGTGGCTGGCAGTAAGGTCTCAGACCCAAAATGGACTTATCTTATTCTCCTGGCTGCTGTTGCGTGATCTGTCAACTCCATGGAGTTGACCATGCGACAGCAGTCAGGAGAATAATATAAGTGGGGGTTTACCTGATATCATTTAAGATAAAGGCAAAGAGTACCGTTAGAATTGATTGAGATTATACAATAAGTAAGGTATTCCTAACAAATGCTCACCTGAAGTTTGTAGGTCTTTCTTTATTTGTGCCAGCCTTAGGGTTTTCTCTCCACTGGCTGAACCACACCCTCCCTGCTGAGCACTCTAGGCCTAGATCTCTTAATATGGCCTTGTGTGGGAGTGTGCTTAAGCTAGACCAGCAGTTTCATATACACTCCCTCACAGTGTTATTTGACAGGAAAAGCTAGAGCCATAGAAGCCAACTCTCTAAGAGCCAGTGGGTGCTGAGCACACCCAATATTGAACAGCCTCCATTTTGATTAAGGAGAGGTCATTCGTGTTACATTTAGCACCTCCAATCATTTTGAAAGTTGGCACCTATGGCTAGAGCAGTCCATCTGGTGCTCACCCAGAAGAAATAGCAAGCAGAGTTAGTACCAGACCAATACATTGAGCAAGAGAGGAGCCAGAACTACCAGCTAGATAAAGCATTTGATTCCAATCTGTAGAAGAAGCAACCTTTACATCTACGTTAAGGAGATCCTTAAAATCCAGGAAAGAAAAGCCATAATCCCAGTGACGTGTTAAAGGAAGGAACTGGATTTATTTATGGAATATTTCATTATGCAGTATGGATGCTACACAAAGAAAAGTACCAGATGGAAATGTTATTGAAAAAATTCCTCAATAAAGTTTATAGAATAAAGAAAAGGCTCTCAAAACAGTAATTCTCCCTGCCAAAAGAATCCTGGGTCCACAACTTCAGACAGGGGCCCTTTTTATAGAGAAGATGGTAAGCCCAAAGTGGGCTTACCACTCATTCTTCCAGGACTACCGTCAGAAAAAGAAAACCCCCGGAAATGTCTTGCGTGGCAGTAACCTGGTGATAATCTGGCATCGCCACGTGCTGCACGATTACTGCTGGGTTAGTGCAGGAGCCCTTATTGCCACCTCAATGGATGGTGGTAAGGGCTCCTCACCACATGGCCAGGCAGTAAGAGTTCTCTTACCGCAAGGCCATGTGTGTCTGGGGGCTTTTTACCTGCTACGGTAAAAAGGGCCCTGGCATGCGGGGAAAAATGGCCCCCACCGCTAGCACAGGGCCCTTTTTCCTGCAGCTTGGTAATAGGATCCCAATTATGAACAAACGTGCTAACAACAGACTATGTACCATGAAATGCATAACATGTGAGGTGTGGGAGAGGTTATGGTGCCAGGAGGGATTGCTGCTCTGTGGGATAGGAATAGAGTAAGAGTACATAAAACATCTGCTGTCTGCTCCTAGGTTGGCATTTGCTCTGAAACAGAAAATAAAAATGGGACTAATGGATCAAAATTTGAAACTGACCGTTCAGAATACTTTTTACTTTTTAAAATACAGCCTCTTTGAGTTGAAGTAATGTCGTTACCATGTTGGTCCATTTTAAAGATAATATCATCCTGACGTCCTAACCTGAGAAAGGTTGTGGCCTTCAAAAGCTAGTCCAAATGTATTAAGTTAGTCCAATAAAAAAGGTAATATCTTGTTTTCCTCTTTCTGTTTCGTTTTATTTCTATTTAATTAGTCTTGTTAAAAAAATGTATACCTATGTCTAATGGTGTGTCACCTTTCCTACAAAACCTGCAAAATGATGTTGTAATGGATTTAAAATCAGACAAGCTTGCTGTATTTCTGAAAGTGCCCCTGTGAGTCACTTGTTCTTAGGATTACACATACCCAGTTCGTATGTGGGCACACTTGCCTCCTCCCCTATCACATGTTCTAATTCTGTTTGGTTTCATTAACCTTTATTTTGTTTGTCTCTGGAGTTGGATGTTGCAAGACTCAGGGGTAATTTGAAACTATGAGTGAAACTGAGAGTTATCTGATTAAGGGTATAATAGGACAGAGATCACCTGCATTAAGATATAAATATTTCCTTATAATGCTAAATTGTGGCAAATACTGAGGGGCTGATGCTCAAAGGCATGCTGTAGAGCTGCATATGCCTTCTGCAAGTGTAATACCATGCAAGGCATGAGGGCAAATATATGCAGATTTTATGCATGGAAAATTTGTGGCTAATGGGGGGAGAAACATGTCTGGCACATGTGCACAAAGGTTTTATGGTAAGCATGGCTCTTGTGTGCATGCCCAGAAAACAACTGAAGTGTCAGTACACATTTGCAATGTTTCTTCTGCATCTAAATATAAACCTCACAAAAAAAATGTGAACAGAACAGGCCAGACACATGTTTGTTACTTCCTATCTGCCATTAAAACTTGCAGGAGTTTCCTTCCACTTGTAACAGAAGACAAAACAGCTGAATCTAAAAAACGTTACAAGAAATCCTGTCCTCTAAATCTTGTACACTGCCCCGGATCTGGTGGAAAAATTCTCTGGTTGCAAGCATGTCAATAAAGGTCTCGGCATTAAGGGGAATATTCTCTGTCTTGCACTGAATATTTGAATAAGCTCATTACCATGCATTTGAATAGAATAGGCAGCCATGGCTTTTGCTCAAGTCCTCTCTGCATTCTGCGCCAAGGTTTGCCAACTGGCCGATTTTTGCAAAGGCCAGGCCAGCTGCCAGCAGACCCTTAAAACCGGCACCCAAAAAGCTGTTTTTTTCTGCTACTTCAGACTCCCTGCCCCGCAGTCTGGCAGATCTCTCTCCCTCCCTTCTGTCCTCTTAAGTCCAGGAGTTCTCCCTTCTTCCATTCCCTCCTGTGGGTCTGGAAGCTCTCCCTTCCTTCATTCCCTCTCAGCTCCTGCAGCATCCCTTCCTTCCTCCTAGTCCTGGAAAACCAATGAGCCACAGACAGCACTAAAGATTTGCTGTTTCCAGCTGCCCCAGTGCTTCTCTGTTTGGTCCCACGCACAAGAAGTTGCATTACAAAAGGTGGGACCAAACAGAGAAGCAACTGGAAGCAGTGCATCTTTAGCACTGTCTGCGGCTTGTTGGTTTTCCAGGACCAGGAGGGAGGAAGGGATGCTGCTGGAGGTGGGATGGAATGGAGGGAAAGCTGCCAGACCTACGAGAGGGAAGGGAAGGAGAGCTGCCAGACTATGGGGCAGGGGAATACAAGCTGAAATAATCGAGGGGTGGGTGAGTAGGAGAGAGATACGTTAAACCTGGAGGAGGGAACAGAGATGGAGATGTGCTGGACATGGGGGCGTAGGCAGATGGGAGATGTGCTGAACGGGAGGAGTGGAGATGTGCTGGACATGGGGGGTAGGGAGATGGAGATGTGCTAAACTGGGGGGTAGGGAGACAGAGTTGTTCTGGACAAGGTCATTTGGGACATGGAGATGTGCCTCAGGGTATAAGGGGGAGTGTGGAGATGTGTTTGACATGGGGGGGGGGGGGTAGAAAGATGGAGATGTACTGCACTTGCCGGGATGGAGGGGGGACAAGAGGAGACAGAGACCAGACTGGAGGATGGGAAGAGATACTGGACCCAGGGAGGGAGGACATGAGACAGGATTGGGGGGACAAGACAGAGAAAAAGGAGAAAATTCAGGACCCAGGGTGGAGGGTGTGGGAGGAAGGGAAAAGGGAGGGACAGGGCACAGAGAAGAGATTATGGTAATGGGGCAAGCATAAGTACAGGAATTCAGAGGGGTGGGGTAGGGACAGAGAGGGTCACTAAGATTAGATGCTAAACATGGGATAGGAGTGGGCACACAAGAGAGATGCGGACAAGACAGGGACACAGAGAATATGGAGAGAAAAGAAATGTAAAATGTACAGGAGATCCTGGAAAGACAGGAAGAACAGAGAAAAGAAGAAGAGACACTTGGACCAAATTGAATGGAAAATAAAATGCTCAGATTACAAAGGTAGAATTTTTTTTTAATCAATTAGAGCATGTCAGCATTGGGAAATGTGCATCTCTCATATCTTGCATTTCAGTTTTTGTTTCTCTAGAATTGCAATATATGCAAGTCTGACTTCTTGAAGTTTACTTTTTTTTTTTTTTTTGCCTTCATATCTCTATTACTGATCTGTGGTCCCTTAGTTCACATTTGTTGAGAACCTGTCTATGTTTTTGCGTGTGTGACCAAGATACCATATTCTGCTAGTATGTAGTTTCTGTGTAGAGATCTCTAGCATTCCTGTTTGTTCTGCTTTCTCACTAGATGATGTATTGGTGTTTTAGGATGCGGTATAATATTTACAGTGCTTCCTTTTCACGGAAAAGGTTCTTGGAGTCACAATTCATCTGCCTGGCTTGGCTAGACGGCTGATAAAAGGGTATGTGTGTGGTTTTGGGGGAGGGGGAGGGGGGATAAAGGGGGGGGATGGAATTACTCTAGGTAACAAGTATTGGGAACTAGATTTAGACTCTCCAAATGGAATTGACACAAGTGTAGCTTGTAGGGGCCTAACTAATGGTGTATATATAGGGCCCACTATAACAAACGACTCCATGGCTAACGTGAAAAGGGAATACACATTAAAACACAGACATGCCACTCAGAGTCATAACATGGTATGTGGGGGGCATAACGTCTCCTATAAAATGGAGCAAAATATTGACGGCCCTTAAAAGACATCGGGCAGTCATAGCCTGTTTACAAGAAACGTGACTGAGTGACGAACACACTAAGTTACAAAGATCTTGGGTGGGTGACTGCTATGTGGTAGCTGCCAAGGGACGAAAAGGAGGAGTAGCAGTGCTCTTTCGTAAAGGGTTAACGTGTAAGGTGTCAGTGGTGGTGAAAGTGAAATGGACGGTCCATAACATTACGAATGTGGGTACAAGGCTTTGAGTTCTTACTGGTTGGAGTATATGGGCCCAATTAACATGATAAAGAGTTTTATCGGACCCTGGGGAGTAGATGTCTTCAACACCAAATGGGTAGGATCATGGCTCTTGGGGACTTTAATTTAGTTCTAGATCCAAAAGATTATGTCACTAACCCGCAGTCGGCACACTATTCAGGGCAGAGGGCAGGAAAGTTGCAAATGTTTGTAAAAACTGTAAATTTGGTAGACATGTGGAGGGAGTTGCATCCCGGAGAACATGACTTTACACACAGATCCAGGGCCCACGGCACGTTATCGAGATTGGACTACATCTTTTTAGAACGAACCATGTTCCATCAGGTGAAAGCGGCTAACATAGGACCGGAGGAGATATCTGACCATGCCCAGGTGTGGCTTGACTTAAAGATACCGGGTGACAGTGTAGGAGGGGCAGGATGGAGGTACCCAGCATACCTAGACAAGGACCCCCAATTCCAAGAATATCTGTTGACTAAATGGGGAGATTATGCATTTCATAATAAAGAACATGCACAAACGGACCCAGTTTTATTCTGGTCTGCCTCGAAAGCGGTTCTTAGAGGGGACATTATTGCTTACTGTAATATGAGAAAGAAACGCCGAGCGGCGACTATATTACATATGGAAAAACAGCTATCTAGAGCCAAACGTGCCCACATTCACAGACCCACCCAAGCTACCTTAGAACAGCTGAAGGCAATACAGGTCACTCTCAATACTCTGCTCCATGAAAACGAGCTTCGATCCTCAATATATTATAAATACAAATTACACTGATTTAGGAATAAGGCGGGGCGTCTACTGGTTAAAGTAATAAAGAATTGGGGAGGATCTCGGGTGATGGCAGCATTACAGGACGAGCGAAGTAAACTCACTGTACCACAAAAAGAAATAGGACAAATTTTCACCAAACACTTTGCTAAACTATATTCAGAATATTTAGCACAGTCGGGTCTTACATCAATAACTCAAGAAGAACTCGCAACACTTAATGCTTTTTAGATTGTAAGCTCCTTGAGCAGGGACTGTCCTTCCATGTTAAATTGTACAGCGCTGCGTAACCTTAGTAGCGCTTTAGAAATGTTAAGTAAGTAGTAATGCCCCACTAACACTAAAAGACTTACAACAGGCAATTAAAAAGCTAAAATATTGCTCTGCGCCGGGCCCTGATGGGTATACCAGAGAATGTTATAATACCTTACCCCTAGAGGCGCAAATAGCACTACTGGAATATTATGAGGAGATGATAGCCACAGGGGTATTCCCAAAATACGCTAACACAGCTCTAATTACGGTAATCCCCAAACTGGGGAAATTATTGAACAAAGCAGAGGACTTTCGCCCAATATCATTGATAAATGTTGATACCAAACTATTGGCAGGAATACTGGCAGAACGGCTGGCACAATGTCTACCTAAGCTGATCCGCCCTGAACAGGTAGGATTTGTCAGAAATAGACAGGCAACACATAATGTCCGCCGTCTGCTGCTGGCTATGGCGACTTGTCAGGAAAAAGAGACTCCCTCGGTAGTAGTGAGCGCGGATGCCGAAAAGGCGTTCAATAGGGTGGGATGGGGATATCTCTTCCGGACTATGAAGGCGATGGGGATCGAGGGTTGGTTCACACAGGCAGTTAAATCTCTCTACTGTAGGCCAGGAGCGAGTGTTCTGGTTAATGGTATAAAAGAGACTGAATTCAGCATAATGAGGGGGCCTAGACAAGGATGCCCTCTCTCACCCGCTCTATTTGCGATATCATTAGAACCACTCTTACGTACATTAATGAATCAGGAAACTATAACAGGAATACAAGTGGCCTGCCAGAATATAAAAATATTGGCCTTTGCTGATGACTTATTGATGACAATGACGAATCCTCCTAGATCCATGACACTATTATTACAGGAAATAGAACACTTTGGTCGGATTTCAGGGTTCAAATTAAATTTATCTAAATCAGTAGCCCTTGAAATAGTAAAGGGCCCGCACAAGGGATGGATAGACAAATTTCCCCTTATTTGGGAGACGGAATCTATTAAGTATTTGGGAGTGCGCATACCAGCAGACCTTTCTCAGTTATATTAACTTAATCTGCACAAGCTGCTTAATGAGACTAAACAGACTTTGCGGGCTTGGGGTACACTTCCTGTGTCCTTACTAGGCAGGATAGCGTTATTTATATTTCAAACAATACCTTTATATTTGAAAAGGGGGGATTAGCGACTGCTACACCGTCACTTACAACAATTTCTCTGGAAAGGGAAAAAGAGCCTGACTACCAATTTCCCTTTTGAGTATACCAGTGGAATACAGGGGGCTGGGATTATTAAACATAAGATTCTTGAGTGTAGCTAGTGGCATGAGACACATAAACGATTGGTTCAGGCACACAAGTGATTATACCAACACATCCCTGGAACTGGGTTTAACATCAGGGATACATTTCAGCAACTATTTACACAACACAGATGTACCCATGCCTTATCCCCTGAAACATTCTGGGATTCTGACAACTGCAAAGGCAGTTTGGGGCTGGATATGTCGCTTGCACCATTTTTCTGCAAAAATAACACCATATTTATCTATATGTGATAATTGCTCCTTTGTACCTGGACAAATGTACTCTGTATTCCGGAGATGGAAAAAAAAAGGTATTGTGTACCTCCTCCAGGTGGTGACTAGAGAAGGCCATATTAGACCATTTTGTGAATTACAAAAAGAATATGGCTTGCTTACCAGTGATAATTTTTTCTATGGACAGCTGCGGCATTACATATCATCTTTGCCGTGGACATCACTGACAGAGGACGTGCAGAAGGAACTTTCCTCAGCTTATTCCTTGGAGTCACAGCAGAAAGTGCCCATGTCATACCACCACAGACATATACGATACACAGCTCTGGAGTTGGATTACCACAGGCTGGCGCAATCCTGGACCATGGACTTACAGATTACAGTAACAACACAACAGATACAAACTCATATCCTGCAGATCAGAAGAGTTACAGACTTTGCCGTACACTGGGAGTTACAATATAAGATGGCCCTTCGTCTGCATATTCCACCGAGGAGAGCATTTCATATGGGGTTATCACCCTGGGGTGCATGCGCAAAGTGTGGTGCCCTCGGAGCAACAGTGGGCCACATGTTTTGGCATTGTGCAGGTATCCAGAAATTTTGGAAACAGATTATGGCCAGGGTGGTCAATATATGGGGACAGCCATGACATTATGAAGCCTCTTTGCTTTTTGGCCATCCAAAACTGGGGAAGAGGCCTAAACGAGGCTATAATGCATTTGTACTGAGAGCAGTACTTGTTGGTAAGCAAACAATATTGTCTGAGTGGATGTCATACCAATCTCCCACGTGGCAGCAATGGAGAACACATATGATACATCTTTTGCGTATGGAGCGTATGGCCATAAGAGACCTTGACTCAGAGAAGGGCATAAAATTCCAGCAGCGATGGAGTCCTTTTTGGAATACAATGACATCGACAGCACAAAGCTGTTTATTGAATTGCTGAGTACATTGTTTTGTAAAAGGAGGGTACTATAAGATGATTGGAGTAGGGTGGGAATGGGGAGGGTAAACGGGGCTAGGGGAGGGAAGACAAGATACTCACAATATGATGTTAATTTACATGTCGGTTATTAGAATAAAGAATATGTTAGACTAAGGAAGGGGGGGGGGGGTGAAACATAAAAATTTACCTGGTAGAATGTAAAATATTGAGAGTACTTGTTACATTTAGAGACAGTTGTTGAATGTATTTATCTCACATGTTGCTTTATAATAAAAAATGAATTTAAACATAAAATCTAATCTGAATCGTCAGCATAGCGCCAGCATGCAGTGTCTGAAAGAAGCGGGTCGCTTTGGGCCTTTCCTCATTATGTCCACCCTCGTGGAAATAGGAAGCTACATCAGAGGAGGGTGGGACACTGTGAGGGAAGGCCCGAGGCAACCTGCTTCTTTCACAGACACTGTATGCTGATGCTGCGGTGCTGATTCAAAGATTTAAGAAAATGCAGGGCGCCAGGTGGCAGAAACTAGAAGGGGACTGTCAAGGATGCTGAGACTGGTGGCTGGGGCTCAAACTAACAGCTAAAATAGGGGCTAGGGCTGGAAGTCAGAGGGCTGAAATAGGGGGCTCAGATGGGAGAAGGGGCTGGAACTGGGGTCTGAGAAGGTTGTAGGTGGGAGAATGGGGCTATGGCTGGGGCTGGGGCAGGTGGGAGATGAGTGGGCTGAAAATGGCGCAGATGGGAGAATGGGGCTGGGTCTGAAACGGGGGCTATAATGTAGGGTAGGTGGATGAAGGGAACTGAAACTGGGGCTAAGAGTAGGTGGGATAAGGGGGCTAGGACTGGAACTGGGGGCTGAAAAGGGGCAGGGAGAAAGGGACTGGGGCTGAAACTCAGGACTTGGGAGAAAAGGGCTGTGGCTGAAACTGGGGACTGATGAATAATGGGCTGGAACTGGGGGCTGAAAAGGGAGGCAGGTGGGAGAAGTGGGCTGGGTCTGGAACTAGGGGCAGGTGGGATAATGGGGCTGGAAATGCGGTCTAAAGAGAGGGCAGAGGGAGCGAGATGGCAGATCGTGGATGGGAGAGAGAGGGAGGGCAGACCCTGGATGAATGGGAGAGGGAGTGCAGAAGGTGGATGGAAGGGTCAGATAGAGAGGTAAACCCTGGATGGAAAGAGGGCAGACATTGGTTGGAAGGTGGAGAGATAGAGGGCAGATGAGGAGAGACTTGCCAACCTGAACATGTATACCATGGAGGAAAGGAGAAACGGGTGACATGATACAGATGTTCAAAAAGGTTTTAATCCATAAACGAACCTTTTCCGAAGACGGGAAGATGGTAGAAATAGAGGACACGAATTGAGGTTGAAGGGGGCAGGCTCAGGAATAATGTCAGGAAGTATTTTTTTTTACGGAGAGGGTGGTAGATATGTGGAATGCCCTCCCACAAGAGGTGGTGGAGATGAAAATGGTAATGGAATTCAAACGTGCGTGGGATAAACACAAAGGAATCCTGTTTAGAAGGAATGGATCTATGGAATCTTAGCGAAGATTGGGTGGCAACACCGATATTTGGAGAGTAAAACCTGTGCAGGGCGGACTTCTATGGTCTGTGCCCTGATTGTGACTGAATGGATATGGATGGGCTGGAGTATAAATTTTAAGCGGCTTCAATGTTAGCTTCAGAACCTTTAGTACAGGAACAGTGCTGGGCAGACTTTTATGGTCTGTGCCCTGAGAAAGGCAGGGACAAATCAAACTCGGGTATACATATAAAGTATCACATACCATGTAAAATGAGATTATCTTGTTGGGCAGACTGGATGGACCGTTCAGGTCTTTATCTGCTGTAATTTACTATGTTACTATGAGAGGGAGAGAGAGGGCAGACAGTGGATGGAAGGGGCATATAGGGCAGATACTGGATGGAGGGGGAAGAGAGAAAGGGCAGACACTGGATGGCAGAGAGAGAGAGAGAGTGAAGAGAGGATGAGGGAAGCATAAACCAGAGACAACAAACTGTAAATAAATGATTGTCTTTCTTGTTTTGCTTTAGGATGCAGTAGTATTGTAGCCGTGTTAATGAATGTTTATAAATAGAAAATGGAAATAAGGTAATATTTTTATTGGACTAATTTTAATAAATTTTGACTAACTTTCAGAGACCAAAACCCCCTTTCTTGGGTCAGGATAGGATACTGTAACAGCAGTATACCGTATTGTCCTAAGGAACGAGGTTTTGGCCTCTGAAAGCTAAATGTATTATAAAATTATATTATCTTATTTCTATATTTATTTTATTTCTATTTGATTTGTAAAGTGGTGATTGGTATTCATGAGTTTTTTTTTAAATTTACATCTGCCATATTTATATTTTGCACAGTACTAGGGGACATTTTCTGCTTCTGTGGTGTTGCATTGTATGCAGAATCTGGCTTCTTGGGGGTTCAGTTTAATTTTTGTCTACATATTTCTGTTTTGTAGTTTGTGGTTACTTATTCTATAGTGGATTAGGGTGTATCTGTGTCTGTGAAAAAGACATGGTTTTCTGTTGGCATTGACTGTGCAGGATTGACGATCTGTATTATTCTGTCAGGTTTACTTTTACAATAGGTGAATTGATGTTCTAGTGCTCACGGCAGTGTTTAAGATGCTTCCTTTTCCTAGGTACACCCTTGTGTGACTTGTAGAAATTGCTGCTTATGGTAAGGTAGAATTGCTTTGTAGGTCCTGAGTGTTTTGTATTCTCAGTATGCCTAGTTCTGGATTTTGGAGGAGGGTGTTAAAAAAATGATTATCCCTGAGTATCAAATACCCTAGGTATGCCACTGAGAAAATGTAGCAGTTTTAAAATCTGAGATGGCAACCCTAGTGTGGAGAGTTGGTTGTAGAGGGGTGGGTGGGAGAAGGGTGTAACGGTAGATGTGGCAAGGGACTTGGGGCAGGGCATTGGGAGTGGAACAAGGAAAGGGGTACGTACAGGTGGAGCAAAAGATGAGCATGGAGCAGGGCAGGTGTTGCTTTTTCTCTGTCAAAGTTAGCAACCCTATCTGTGCCCAGTAACATGCACAGTGGTAACCAGTCAGTAAGGCTCATGGTAGCTTTGTGCACGGGCCCCTGAATTAGCTGTCACATAATGTGTTGTGTCGGTCAGCTCTATGATGCCCAAGGTTTCCTAAAATGAAACTTTGAATAGAGGCAAAATTGAAATAAAGAAAATGAGCTTTTAAGAGTGTCACAGTCTACAAAATCTCTAAAAGATGTTTTTAAAGCAAATACTTTAGAACAAAGGCAAATTTCCGATTAAAAATCATTAGAGGAGATGGAAGAAGAGCCTGTTCTCCAGGGTGAGCCCTGCTTTCTTTTTCTATTTCGCTTTCTGTAACGCCGTACATCTCGAGGTCTTTGTTTCCTTTCTACGATAGCTGTCGTTTGCCTTTGAAACCGAAACTAAACTGGGCCTTGCCTTCGTTTCCCAGAAATGACCTCAGAAAAGCAGGGGAAGGCTCCGAATGAGCCTGCGCGGGGGACTTTATTTACAAGCAGCTGCTGAGGGTTTTGCACTGCTGCAAGCAGCAGGCGTGCTAGAGAAGAGTTCAGATCTGCTTCTGCAGGATTTGCTGTTCGTTTTTTTAAATTGTCGGTACTGGCCTTCCAATCGCTGTAGGATCCAGGTATGTGTCGCTGTTTTCCGTTCAGAGAAGTAGCACAAATAAGCTTAAGCTAAGGTTAGTGGATAGAAACAGCAGCTCGCGGTGCATGTGCTGTTCACTAATTGTGGCACGGTTTTGTTTTAAGTCTGTGCAGCAAGCAGAGACGCCGAAATGATGAATAGGTATATAAGTGGCCGGACTCCGTGGTATAACCACGCCAGATCGTCCCTGATTAATTAGGACAGTATAGATAGATCTACGCCATTGCTTTTATCCTCCGACTTTTCTGCTCGCTTGGCTTAATTACAAGGAAATCCAAGTTGGTGGTACAGTACAACTGCTTGGAGTCTGAGGTGGGCTTTTGGAAACTGGTTTGCAAAATTAGTTGAAATGTTAAGATTAGATCCGTT